>NW_027287955.1:0-34621 GCF_047511675.1 Marmota flaviventris
GCAAGTATCAACAAGATCGGGTGAAAAAATATCTGCTGAGAGTCCAGTAAACTCTGTTCTGTGGATGCTCTACAAACACTTTCAAATGAAAGTTTATTTTTCTCTGCTCTGCTTCGGTGTACATAAACCGGTAACAAAGTGTAGAGAGCACAATGAGAATTCATTCAGTGAGTCAATTTTCAAGCAGCTAGCACAAACCGTGTATGATTTCGATTTCCAAAAGCATGTATCCCTATACGGGAAAATGTGGTAAAACCTAACTGATCCAAGTCATCCTGCAAAGGAATGATTCAGCCTAGCAGAACAAAATTTGTGCTGCCAAGAGCAACTGGTATACACATTTTTTCTACCAAGTATCAACAAGTTCGGGTGAATAAACATTTGCTGAGATTCCAGTAAACTCAGAGTTCTGTGCAAGCTTTGCAAATGCTTTCAAATGAAAGTGTATGATCCTTGCCTCCGCTTAGAGCTACTACCGCAGGGAACAAAGCATAGAGAGCACACCGAGAACAAATTGAGTGAGTCAAGTTTGAAGAAGCTAGCACAAACCGTGTTGGATATACAGTTCCAAATGCATGTATCCCCATAAGGGAAAAGGAAGTGAAACTTAAAATTCAAAATGCTCCTGCAAACGAACGCTTCAACCCTGAAGAACGATATTTGGGCAGCCAAGTGAAACCGGTATACTCATCTTTGCTGCCAAGTATCATCAAGATGGGGTGAAAAAATTTTGCTGAGATTCCAGTAAACTCAGAGTTCTGTGGAAGCTCTGCAAACACTTTCAAATGAAAGTATATTTTCCTTGCCTCTGCTTAGGGCTACTTCAACAGGAAACAAAGCATAGAGAGTGCACTGAGAACTAACTGAGTGAGTCAAGTTTCATGCAGCTAGTACCAACCGCGTTTGAGTTAGAGTTCCAAATGCATGTATCCCTATAGGGGAAAATGAAGTGAAACCTCAAATTTCAAAGTGTTCCTGCAAACGAACTATTCAACCTAGAAGATCTAAATTTGGGCAGCCAAATGCAACCGGTCTACTTATCTTTGCTGTCGAGTAACAAGAAGTTAGGGTGAAAAAATATTTGCTGAGAATCCAGGAAACTCACAGTTCTGTGGAATCACTGCAAAGGCTTTCAAATGAAAGTTTCTTTCCCTTGCCTCTGCTTAGGGTTACTTCAACAGAAAACAAAGCATAGAGATCACACTGAGAACTAGTTGAGTGAGTTTCAGTTTCAAGCAGCTAGCGTAAACCGTGTTGGATGTATAATTCCAGATGCATGTATCCCTATAAGGGAAAAGGAAGTGAAACCTAAACATTCAAAAGCGTTCCTGCAAACGAACTTTTCAACCTAGAAGAACGAAATTTGGGTAGCTAAGTGCAACTGGTAAACTCATCTTTCCTGACAAGTATCATCAAGATCAGGTGAGTAATTATTTGCAGAGATTCCAGTTAACTTGGAGCTCTGTTGAAGCTCTGTAAGTGCTTTCTTAGGAAAGCGAATGTTCCTTGCCTCCACTTAGGACCACTTCACCAGGGAACCAATCACAGAGAGCACACCGGGAACTAATTGAGTGAGTCAAGCTTCAAGCAGCTGGCACAAACAGTGTTTGATTTAGAGCTCCAAATGCATGTATTCCTATAGGTTAAAATGATGAGAAACCCCCCAAATTCAATGTCTTCCTGAAAGCAAATGTTTCAACGTAGAAGAACGAAATTTTGGCAGCCAAATGCAACTCGTATGCTCATCTTTCTTACCTAGTATCAACAAGATCAAGTGAAAAAATATTCGCTGAAATTCCAGTAAACTTGGGAGTTTTGTGGAAGCTCTGCAAACACTTACATAAGAAAGTGTATTTTCCTTGCCTCTGCTTGGGGATACTTCAGCAGGGGACAATGCATAAAGAGCCACTGAGAAGTCATTGAGTGGGCCAAGTTTCAAACAGGTATCACAAACTGTGTTTGATTGAGCATTCCAAATGCATGTATTCCTATAAGGGAAAAAAGAAGTTAAACCTGAAAATTCAAAGTGTTCCTGCAAAGGAACTCTTCAACATAAGATGACGAAATTTGGGCTGCCAAGTGCAATTCATCTACTCAGTTTTGCTGCCAAGTATCAACAAGATCGGGTGAAAAAATATCTGCTGAGAGTCCAGTAAACTCTGTTCTGTGGATGCTCTACAAACACTTTCAAATGAAAGTTTATTTTTCTCTGCTCTGCTTCGGTGTACATAAACCGGTAACAAAGCATAGAGAGCACAATGAGAATTCATTCAGTGAGTCAATTTTCAAGCAGCTAGCACAAACCGTGTTTGATTTCGATTTCCAAAAGCATGTATCCCTATAGGGGAAAATGTAGTAAAACCTAACTGATCCAAGTCATCCTGCAAAGGAATGATTCAGCCTAGCAGAACAAAATTTGTGCTGCCAAGAGCAACTGGTATACACATTTTTTCTACCAAGTATCAACAAGTTCGAGTGAATAAACCTTTGCTGAGATTCCAGTAAACGCAGAGTTCTGTGCAAGCTTTGCAAATGCTTTCAAATGAAAGTGTATGATCCTTGCCTCCGCTTAGAGCTACTACCACAGGGAACAAAGCATAGAGAGCACACCGAGAACGAATTGAGTGAGTCAAGTTTGAAGAAGCTAGCACAAACCGTGTTGGATATACAGTTCCAAATGCATGTATCCCCATAAGGGAAAAGGAAGTGAAACTTACAATTCAAAGTGCTCCTGCAAACGAACGCTTCAACCCTGAAGAACGAAATTTGGGCAGCCAAGTGAAACCGGTATACTCATCTTTGCTGCCAAGTATCATCAAGATCGGGTGAAAAAAATTTTGCTGAGATTCCAGGAAACTCAGAGTTCTGTGGAAGCTCTGCAAACACTTTCAAATGAAAGTATATTTTCCTTGCCTCTGCTTAGGGCTACTTCAACAGGAAACAAAGCATAGAGAGTGCACTGAGAACTAACTGAGTGAGTCAAGTTTCATGCAGCTAGTACCAACCGCGTTTGAGTTAGAGTTCCAAATGCATGTATCCCTATAGGGGAAAATGAAGTGAAACCTCAAATTTCAAAGTGTTCCTGCAAACGAACTATTCAACCTAGAAGATCTAAATTTGGGCAGCCAAATGCAACCGGTCTACTTATCTTTGCTGTCGAGTAACAAGAAGTTAGGGTGAAAAAATATTTGCTGAGAATCCAGGAAACTCACAGTTCTGTGGAATCACTGCAAAGGCTTTCAAATGAAAGTTTCTTTCCCTTGCCTCTGCTTAGGGTTACTTCAACAGAAAACAAAGCATAGAGATCACACTGAGAACTAGTTGAGTGAGTTTCAGTTTCAAGCAGCTAGCGTAAACCGTGTTTGATGTGTAATTCCAGATGCATGTATCCCTATAAGGGAAAAGGAAGTGAAACCTAAACATTCAAAAGCGTTCCTGCAAACGAACTTTTCAACCTAGAAGAACGAAATTTGGGTAGCTAAGTGCAACTGGTAAACTCATCTTTCCTGACAAGTATCATCAAGATCAGGTGAGTAATTATTTGCAGAGATTCCAGTTAACTTGGAGCTCTGTTGAAGCACTCTAAATGCTTTCTTAGGAAAGCGAATGTTCCTTGCCTCCACTTAGGACCACTTCACCAGGGAACCAATCACAGAGAGCACACCGGGAACTAATTGAGTGAGTCAAGCTTCAAGCAGCTGGCACAAACAGTGTTTGATTTAGAGCTCCAAATGCATGTATTCCTATAGGTTAAAATGATGAGAAACCCCCCAAATTCAATGTCTTCCTGAAAGCAAATGTTTCAACGTAGAAGAACGAAATTTTGGCAGCCAAATGCAACTCATATGCTCATCTTTCTTACCTAGTATCAACAAGATCAAGTGAAAAAATATTCGCTGAAATTCCAGTAAACTTGGGAGTTTTGTGGAAGCTCTGCAAACACTTACATAAGAAAGTGTATTTTCCTTGCCTCTGCTTGGGGATACTTCAGCAGGGGACAATGCATAAAGAGCCACTGAGAAGTCATTGAGTGGGCCAAGTTTCAAAGAGGTATCACAAACTGTGTTTGATTGAGCATTCCAAATGCATGTATTCCTATAGGGAAAAAAGAAGTTAAACCTGAAAATTCAAAGTGTTCCTGCAAAGGAACTCTTCAACATAAGATGACGAAATTTGGGCTGCCAAGTGCAACTCATGTACTCAGTTTTGCTTGCAAGTATCAACAAGATCGGGTGAAAAAATATCTGCTGAGAGTCCAGTAAACTCTGTTCTGTGGATGCTCTACAAACACTTTCAAATGAAAGTTTATTTTTCTCTGCTCTGCTTCGGTGTACATAAACCGGTAACAAAGTGTAGAGAGCACAATGAGAATTCATTCAGTGAGTCAATTTTCAAGCAGCTAGCACAAACCGTGTATGATTTCGATTTCCAAAAGCATGTATCCCTATACGGGAAAATGTGGTAAAACCTAACTGATCCAAGTCATCCTGCAAAGGAATGATTCAGCCTAGCAGAACAAAATTTGTGCTGCCAAGAGCAACTGGTATACACATTTTTTCTACCAAGTATCAACAAGTTCGGGTGAATAAACATTTGCTGAGATTCCAGTAAACTCAGAGTTCTGTGCAAGCATTGCAAATGCTTTCAAATGAAAGTGTATGATCCTTGCCTCCGCTTAGAGCTACTACCGCAGGGAAAAAAGCATAGAGAGCACACCGAGAACAAATTGAGTGAGTCAAGTTTGAAGAAGCTAGCACAAACCGTGTTGGATATACCGTTCCAAATGCATGTATCCCCATAAGGGAAAAGGAAGTGAAACTTAAAATTCAAAATGCTCCTGCAAACGAACGCTTCAACCCTGAAGAACGATATTTGGGCAGCCAAGTGAAACCGGTATACTCATCTTTGCTGCCAAGTATCATCAAGATCGGGTGAAAAAATTTTGCTGAGATTCCAGTAAACTCAGAGTTCTGTGGAAGCTCTGCAAACACTTTCAAATGAAAGTATGTTTTCCTTGCCTCTGCTTAGGGCTACTTCAACAGGAAACAAAGCATAGAGAGTGCACTGAGAACTAACTGAGTGAGTCAAGTTTCATGCAGCTAGTACCAACCGCGTTTGAGTTAGAGTTCCAAATGCATGTATCCCTATAGGGGAAAATGAAGTGAAACCTCAAATTTCAAAGTGTTCCTGCAAACGAACTATTCAACCTAGAAGATCTAAATTTGGGCAGCCAAATGCAACCGGTCTACTTATCTTTGCTGTCGAGTAACAAGAAGTTAGGGTGAAAAAATATTTGCTGAGAATCCAGGAAACTCACAGTTCTGTGGAATCACTGCAAAGGCTTTCAAATGAAAGTTTCTTTCCCTTGCCTCTGCTTAGGGTTACTTCAACAGGAAACAAAGCATAGAGATCACACTGAGAACTAGTTGAGTGAGTTTCAGTTTCAAGCAGCTAGCGTAAACCGTGTTTGATGTATAATTCCAGATGCATGTATCCCTATAAGGGAAAAGGAAGTGAAACCTAAACATTCAAAAGCGTTCCTGCAAACGAACTTTTCAACCTAGAAGAACGAAATTTGGGTAGCTAAGTGCAACTGGTAAACTCATCTTTCCTGACAAGTATCATCAAGATCAGGTGAGTAATTATTTGCAGAGATTCCAGTTAACTTGGAGCTCTGTTGAAGCACTGTAAATGCTTTCTTAGGGAAGCGAATGTTCCTTGCCTCCACTTAGGACCACTTCACCAGGGAACCAATCACAGAGAGCACACCGGGAACTAATTGAGTGAGTCAAGCTTCAAGCAGCTGGCACAAACAGTGTTTGATTTAGAGCTCCAAATGCATGTATTCCTATAGGTTAAAATGATGAGAAACCCCCCAAATTCAATGTCTTCCTGAAAGCAAATGTTTCAACGTAGAAGAACGAAATTTTGGCAGCCAAATGCAACTGGTATGCTCATCTTTCTTACCTAGTATCAACAAGATCAAGTGAAAAAATATTCGCTGAAATTCCAGTAAACTTGGGAGTTTTGTGGAAGCTCTGCAAACACTTACATAAGAAAGTGAATTTTCCTTGCTTCTGCTTGGGGATACTTCAGCAGGGGACAATGCATAAAGAGCCACTGAGAAGTCATTGAGTGGGCCAAGTTTCAAACAGGTATCACAAACTGTGTTTGATTGAGCATTCCAAATGCATGTATTCCTATAGGGAAAAAAGAAGTTAAACCTGAAAATTCAAAGTGTTCCTGCAAAGGAACTCTTCAACATAAGATGACGAAATTTGGGCTGCCAAGTGTAATTCATCTACTCAGTTTTGCTGCCAAGTATCAACAAGATCGGGTGAAAAAATATCTGCTGAGAGTCCAGTAAACTCTGTTCTGTGGATGCTCTACAAACACTTTCAAATGAAAGTTTATTTTTCTCTGCTCTGCTTCGGTGTACATAAACCGGTAACAAAGCATAGAGAGCACAATGAGAATTCATTCAGTGAGTCAATTTTCAAGCAGCTAGCACAAACCGTGTTTGATTTCGATTTCCAAAAGCATGTATCCCTAAAGGGGCAAATGTAGTAAAATCTAACTGATCCAAGTCATCCTGCAAAGGAATGATTCAGCCTAGCAGAACAAAATTTGTGCTGCCAAGAACAACTGGTATACACATTTTTTCTACCAAGTATCAACAAGTTCGGGTGAATAAACATTTGCTGAGATTCCAGTAAACTCAGAGTTCTCTGCAGATTTGCAAATGCTTTCAAATGAAAGTGTATGTTCCTTGCCTCCGCTTAGAGCTACTACCACAGGGAACAAAGCATAGAGAGCACACCGAGAACGAATTGAGTGAGTCAAGTTTGAAGAAGCTAGCACAAACCGTGTTGGATATACAGTTCCAAATGCATGTATCCCCATAAGGGAAAAGGAAGTGAAACTTACAATTCAAAGTGCTCCTGCAAACGAACGCTTCAACCCTGAAGAACGAAATTTGGGCAGCCAAGTGAAACCGGTATACTCATCTTTGCTGCCAAGTATCATCAAGTTCGGGTGAAAAAATTTTGCTGAGATTCCAGTAAACTCAGAGTTCTGTGGAAGCTCTGCAAACACTTTCAAATGAAAGTATATTTTCCTTGCCTCTGCTTAGGGCTACTTCAACTGGAAACAAAGCATAGAGAGTGCACTGAGAACTAACTGAGTGAGTCAAGTTTCATGCAGCTAGTACCAACCGCGTTTGAGTTAGAGTTCCAAATGCATGTATCCCTATAGGGGAAAATGAAGTGAAACCTCAAATTTCAAAGTGTTCCTGCAAACGAACTATTCAACCTAGAAGATCTAAATTTGGGCAGCCAAATGCAACCGGTCTACTTATCTTTGCTGTCGAGTAACAAGAAGTTAGGGTGAACAAATATTTGCTGAGAATCCAGGAAACTCACAGTTCTGTGGAATCACTGCAAAGGCTTTCAAATGAAAGTTTCTTTCCCTTGCCTCTGCTTAGGGTTACTTCAACAGGAAACAAAGCATAGAGATCACACTGAGAACTAGTTGAGTGAGTTTCAGTTTCAAGCAGCTAGCGTAAACCGTGTTTGATGTATAATTCCAGATGCATGTATCCCTATAAGGGAAAAGGAAGTGAAACCTAAACATTCAAAAGCGTTCCTGCAAACGAACTTTTCAACCTAGAAGAACGAAATTTGGGTAGCTAAGTGCAACTGGTAAACTCATCTTTCCTGACAAGTATCATCAAGATCAGGTGAGTAATTATTTGCAGAGATTCCAGTTAACTTGGAGCTCTGTTGAAGCACTCTAAATGCTTTCTTAGGAAAGCGAATGTTCCTTGCCTCCACTTAGGACCACTTCACCAGGGAACCAATCACAGAGAGCACACCAGGAACTAATTGAGTGAGTCAAGCTTCAAGCAGCTGGCACAAACAGTGTTTGATTTAGAGCTCCAAATGCATGTATTCCTATATGTTAGCATGATGAGAAACCCCCCAAATTCAATGTCTTCCTGAAAGCAAATGTTTCAACGTAGAAGAACGAAATTTTGGCAGCCAAATGCAACTCGTATGCTCATCTTTCTTACCTAGTATCAACAAGATCAAGTGAAAAAATATTCGCTGAAATTCCAGTAAACTTGGGAGTTTTGTGGAAGCTCTGCAAACACTTACATAAGAAAGTGTATTTTCCTTGCCTCTGCTTGGGGATACTTCAGCAGGGGACAATGCATAAAGAGCCACTGAGAAGTCATTGAGTGGGCCAAGTTTCAAACAGGTATCACAAACTGTGTTTGATTGAGCATTCCAAATGCATGTATTCCTATAGGGAAAAAAGAAGTTAAACCTGAAAATTCAAAGTGTTCCTGCAAAGGAACTCTTCAACATAAGATGACGAAATTTGGGCTGCCAAGTGCAATTCATCTACTCAGTTTTGCTGCCAAGTATCAACAAGATCGGGTGAAAAAATATCTGCTGAGAGTCCAGTAAACTCTGTTCTGTGGATGCTCTACAAACACTTTCAAATGAAAGTTTATTTTTCTCTGCTCTGCTTCGGTGTACATAAACCGGTAACAAAGCATAGAGAGCACAATGAGAATTCATTCAGTGAGTCAATTTTCAAGCAGCTAGCACAAACCGTGTTTGATTTCGATTTCCAAAAGCATGTATCCCTAAAGGGGAAAATGTAGTAAAACCTAACTGATCCAAGTCATCCTGCAAAGGAATGATTCAGCCTAGCAGAACAAAATTTGTGCTGCCAAGAGCAACTGGTATACACATTTTTTCTACCAAGTATCAACAAGTTCGGGTGAATAAACATTTGCTGAGATTCCAGTAAACTCAGAGTTCTGTGCAAGCTTTGCAAATGCTTTCAAATGAAAGTGTATGATCCTTGCCTCCGCTTAGAGCTACTACTGCAGGGAACAAAGCATAGAGAGCACACCGAGAACGAATTGAGTGAGTCAAGTTTGAAGAAGCTAGCACAAACCGTGTTGGATATAGAGTTCCAAATGCATGTATCCCCATAAGGGAAAAGGAAGTGAAACTTACAATTCAAAGTGCTCCTGCAAACGAACGCTTCAACCCTGAAGAACGAAATTTGGGCAGCCAAGTGAAACCGGTATACTCATCTTTGCTGCCAAGTATCATCAAGATCGGGTGAAAAAATTTTGCTGAGATTCCAGTAAACTCAGAGTTCTGTGGAAGCTCTGCAAACACTTTCAAATGAAAGTATATTTTCCTTGCCTCTGCTTAGGGCTACTTCAACAGGAAACAAAGCATAGAGAGTGCACTGAGAACTAACTGAGTGAGTCAAGTTTCATGCAGCTAGTACCAACCGCGTTTGAGTTAGAGTTCCAAATGCATGTATCCCTATAGGGGAAAATGAAGTGAAACCTCAAATTTCAAAGTGTTCCTGCAAACGAACTATTCAACCTAGAAGATCTAAATTTGGGCAGCCAAATGCAACCGGTCTACTTATCTTTGCTGTCGAGTAACAACAAGTTAGGGTGAAAAAATATTTGCTGAGAATCCAGGAAACTCACAGTTCTGTGGAATCACTGCAAAGGCTTTCAAATGAAAGTTTCTTTCCCTTGCCTCTGCTTAGGGTTACTTCAACAGAAAGCAAAGCATAGAGATCACACTGAGAACTAGTTGAGTGAGTTTCAGTTTCAAGCAGCTAGCGTAAACCGTGTTTGATGTATAATTCCAGATGCATGTATCCCTATAAGGGAAAAGGAAGTGAAACCTAAACATTCAAAAGCGTTCCTGCAAACGAACTTTTCATCCTAGAAGAACGAAATTTGGGTAGCTAAGTGCAACTGGTAAACTCATCTTTCCTGACAAGTATCATCAAGATCAGGTGAGTAATTATTTGCAGAGATTCCAGTTAACTTGGAGCTCTGTTGAAGCACTCTAAATGCTTTCTTAGGAAAGCGAATGTTCCTTGCCTCCACTTAGGACCACTTCACCAGGGAACCAATCACAGAGAGCACACCGGGAACTAATTGAGTGAGTCAAGCTTCAAGCAGCTGGCACAAACAGTGTTTGATTTAGAGCTCCAAATGCATGTATTCCTATAGGTTAAAATGATGAGAAATCCCCCAAATTCAATGTCTTCCTGAAAGCAAATGTTTCAACGTAGAAGAACGAAATTTTGGCAGCCAAATGCAACTCGTATGCTCATCTTTCTTACCTAGTATCAACAAGATCAAGTGAAAAAATATTCGCTGAAATTCCAGTAAACGTGGGAGTTTTGTGGAAGCTCTGCAAACACTTACATAAGAAAGTGTATTTTCCTTGCCTCTGCTTGGGGATACTTCAGCAGGGGACAATGCATAAAGAGTCACTGAGAAGTCATTGAGTGGGCCAAGTTTCAAACAGGTATCACAAACTGTGTTTGATTGAGCATTCCAAATGCATGTATTCCTATAGGGAAAAAAGAAGTTAAACCTGAAAATTCAAAGTGTTCCTGCAAAGGAACTCTTCAACATAAGATGACGAAATTTGGGCTGCCAAGTGCAACTCATCTACTCAGTTTTGCTGCCAAGTATCAACAAGATCGGGTGAAAAAATATCTGCTGAGAGTCCAGTAAACTCTGTTCTGTGGATGCTCTACAAACACTTTCAAATGAAAGTTTATTTTTCTATGCTCTGCTTCGGTGTACATAAACCGGTAACAAAGCGTAGAGAGCACAATGAGAATTCATTCAGTGAGTCAATTTTCAAGCAGCTAGCACAAACCGTGTATGATTTCGATTTCCAAAGCATGTATCCCTATACGGGAAAATGTGGTAAAACCTAACTGATCCAAGTCATCCTGCAAAGGAATGATTCAGCCTAGCAGAACAAAATTTGTGCTGCCAAGAGCAACTGGTATACACATTTTTTCTACCAAGTATCAACAAGTTCGGGTGAATAAACATTTGCTGAGATTCCAGTAAACTCAGAGTTCTGTGCAAGCTTTGCAAATGCTTTCAAATGAAAGTGTATGATCCTTGCCTCCGCTTAGAGCTACTACTGCAGGGAACAAAGCATAGAGAGCACACTGAGAACGAATTGAGTGAGTCAAGTTTGAAGAAGCTAGCACAAACCGTGTTGGATATAGAGTTCCAAATGCATGTATCCCCATAAGGGAAAAGGAAGTGAAACTTACAATTCAAAGTGCTCCTGCAAACGAACGCTTCAACCCTGAAGAACGAAATTTGGGCAGCCAAGTGAAACCGGTATACTCATCTTTGCTGCCAAGTATCATCAAGATCGGGTGAAAAAATTTTGCTGGGATTCCAGTAAACTCAGAGTTCTGTGGAAGCTCTGCAAACACTTTCAAATGAAAGTATATTTTCCTTGCCTCTGCTTAGGGCTACTTCAACAGGAAACAAAGCATAGAGAGTGCACTGAGAACTAACTGAGTGAGTCAAGTTTCATGCAGCTAGTACCAACCGCGTTTGAGTTAGAGTTCCAAATGCATGTATCCCTATAGGGGAAAATGAAGTGAAACCTCAAATTTCAATGTGTTCCTCCAAACGAACTATTCAACCTAGAAGATCTAAATTTGGGCAGCCAAATGCAACCGGTCTACTTATCTTTGATGTCGAGTAAGAACAAGTTCGGGTGAAAAAATATTTGCTGAGAATCCAGGAAACTCACAGTTCTGTGGAATCACTGCAAAGGCTTTCAAATGAAAGTTTCTTTCCCTTGCCTCTGCTTAGGGTTACTTCAACAGGAAACAAAGCATAGAGATCACACTGAGAACTAGTTGAGTGAGTTTCAGTTTCAAGCAGCTAGCGTAAACAGTGTTTGATGTATAATTCCAGATGCATGTATCCCTATAAGGGAAAAGGAAGTGAAACCTAAACATTCAAAAGCGTTCCTGCAAACGAACTTTTCAACCTAGAAGAACGAAATTTGGGTAGCTTAGTGCAACTGGTAAACTCATCTTTCCTGACAAGTATCATCAAGATCAGGTGAGTAATGATTTGCAGAGATTCCAGTTAACTTGGAGCTCTGTTGAAGCACTCTAAATGCTTTCTTAGGAAAGCGAATGTTCCTTGCCTCCACTTAGGACCACTTCATCAGGGAACCAATCACAGAGAGCACACCGGGAACTAATTGAGTGAGTCAAGCTTCAAGCAGCTGGCACAAACAGTGTTTGATTTAGAGCTCCAAATGCATGTATTCCTATAGGTTAAAATGATGAGAAACCCCCCAAATTCAATGTCTTCCTGAAAGCAAATGTTTCAACGTAGAAGAACGAAATTTTGGCAGCCAAATGCAACTGGTATGCTCATCTTTCTTACCTAGTATCAACAAGATCAAGTGAAAAAATATTCGCTGAAATTCCAGTAAACGTGGGAGTTTTGTGGAAGCTCTGCAAACACTTACATAAGAAAGTGTATTTTCCTTGCCTCTGCTTGGGGATACTTCAGCAGGGGACAATGCATAAAGAGCCACTGAGAAGTCATTGAGTGGGCCAAGTTTCAAACAGGTATCACAAACTGTGTTTGATTGAGCATTCCAAATGCATGTATTCCTATAGGGAAAAAAGAAGTTAAACCTGAAAATTCAAAGTGTTCCTGCAAAGGAACTCTTCAACATAAGATGACGAAATTTGGGCTGCCAAGTGCAATTCATCTACTCAGTTTTGCTGCCAAGTATCAACAAGATCGGGTGAAAAAACATCTGCTGAGAGTCCAGTAAACTCTGTTCTGTGGATGCTCTACTAACACTTTCAAATGAAAGTTTATTTTTCTCTGCTCTGCTTCGGTGTACATTAACCGGTAACAAAGCATAGAGAGCACAATGAGAATTCATTCAGTGAGTCAATTTTCAAGCAGCTAGCACAAACCGTGTTTGATTTCGATTTCCAAAAGCATGTATCCCTATAGGGGAAAATGTAGTAAAACCTAACTGATCCAAGTCATCCTGCAAAGGAATGATTCAGCCTAGCGGAACAAAATTTGTGGTGTCAAGAGCAACTGGTATACACATTTTTTCTACCAAGTATCAACAAGTTCGTGTGAATAAACATTTGCTGAGATTCCAGTAAACTCAGACTTCTCTGCAGCTTTGAAAATGTTTTCAAAGGAAAGTGTATGTTCCTTGCCTCCGCTTAGAGCTACTACCACAGGGAACAAAGCATAGAGAGCACACCGAGAAGGAATTAAGTGAGTTAAGTTTGAAGAAGCTAGCACAAACCGTGTTGGATATACAGTTCCAAATGCATGTATCCCCATAAGGGAAAAGGAAGTGAAACTTACAATTCAAAGTGATCCTGCAAACGAACGCTTCAACCCTGAAGAACGAAATTTGGGCAGCCAAGTGAAACCGGTATACGCATCTTTGCTGCCAAGTATCATCAAGATGGGGTGAAAAAATTTTGCTGAGATTCCAGTAAACTCAGAGTTCTGTGGAAGCTCTGCAAACACTTTCAAATGAAAGTATATTTTCCTTGCCTCTGCTTAGGGCTACTTCAACAGGAAACAAAGCATAGATAGTGCACTGAGAACTAACTGAGTGAGTCAAGTTTCATGCAGCTAGTACCAACCGCGTTTGAGTTAGAGTTCCAAATGCATGTATCCCTATAGGGGAAAATGAAGTGAAACCTCAAATTTCAAAGTGTTCCCGCAAACGAACTATTCAACCTAGAAGATCTAAATTTGGGCAGCCAAATGCAACCGGTCTACTTATCTTTGCTGTCGAGTAACAAGAAGTTAGGGTGAAAAAATATTTGCTGAGAATCAAGGAAACTCACAGTTCTGTGGAATCACTGCAAAGGCTTTCAAATGAAAGTTTCTTTCCCTTGCCTCTGCTTAGGGTTACTTCAACAGGAAACAAAGCATAGAGATCACACTGAGAACTAGTTGAGTGAGTTTCAGTTTCAAGCAGCTAGCGTAAACCGTGTTTGATGTATAATTCCAGATGCATGTATCCCTATAAGGGAAAAGGAAGTCAAACCTAAACATTCAAAAGCGTTCCTGTAAACGAACTTTTCAACCTAGAAGAACAAAATTTGGGTAGCTAAGTGCAACTGGTAAACTCATCTTTCCTGACAAGTATCATCAAGATCAGGTGAGTAATTATTTGCAGAGATTCCAGTTAACTTGGAGCTCTGTTGAAGCTCTGTAAATGCTTTCTTAGGAAAGCGAATGTTCCTTGCCTCCACTTAGGACCACTTCACCAGGGAACCAATCACAGAGAGCACACCGGGAACTAATTGAGTGAGTCAAGCTTCAAGCAGCTGGCACAAACAGTGTTTGATTTAGAGCTCCAAATGCATGTATTCCTATAGGTTAAAATGATGAGAAACCCCCCAAATTCAATGTCTTCCTGAAAGCAAATGTTTCAACGTAGAAGAACGAAATTTTGGCAGCCAAATGCAACTCGTATGCTCATCTTTCTTACCTAGTATCAACAAGATCAAGTGAAAAAATATTCGCTGAAATTCCAGTAAACTTGGGAGTTTTGTGGAAGCTCTGCAAACACTTACATAAGAAAGTGTATTTTCCTTGCCTCTGCTTGGGGATACTTCAGCAGGGGACAATGCATAAAGAGCCACTGAGAAGTCATTGAGTGGGCCAAGTTTCAAACAGGTATCACAAACTGTGTTTGATTGAGCATTCCAAATGCATGTATTCCTATAGGGAAAAAAGAAGTTAAACCTGAAAATTCAAAGTGTTCCTGCAAAGGAACTCTTCAACATAAGATGACGAAATTTGGGCTGCCAAGTGCAATTCATCTACTCAGTTTTGCTGCCAAGTATCAACAAGATCGGGTGAAAAAATATCTGCTGAGAGTCCAGTAAACTCTGTTCTGTGGATGCTCTACAAACACTTTCAAATGAAAGTTTATTTTTCTCTGCTCTGCCTCGGTGTACATAAACCGGTAACAAAGCATAGAGAGCACAATGAGAATTCATTCAGTGAGTCAATTTTTAAGCAGCTAGCACAAACCGTGTTTGATTTCGATTTCCAAAAGCATGTATCCCTATAGGGGAAAATGTAGTAAAACCTAACTGATCCAAGTCATCCTGCAAAGGAATGATTCAGCCTAGCAGAACAAAATTTGTGCTGCCAAGAGCAACTGGTATACACATTTTTTCTACCAAGTATCAACAAGTTCGGGTGAATAAACATTTGCTGAGATTCCAGTAAGATTTTGCAAATGCTTTCAAATGAAAGTGTATGTTCCTTGCCTCCGCTTAGAGCTACTACCACAGGGAACAAAGCATAGAGAGCACACCGAGAATGAATTGAGTGAGTCAAGTTTGAAGAAGCTAGCACAAACCGTGTTGGATATACAGTTCCAAATGCATGTATCCCCATAAGGGAAAAGGAAGTGAAACTTACAATTCAAAGTGCTCCTGCAAACGAACGCTTCAACCCTGAAGAACGAAATTTGGGCAGCCAAGTGAAACCGGTATACTCATCTTTGCTGCCAAGTATCGTCAAGATGGTTTGAAAAAATTTTGCTGAGATTCCAGTAAACTCAGAGTTCTGTGGAAGCTCTGCAAACACTTTCAAATGAAAGTATATTTTCCTTGCCTCTGCTTAGGGCTACTTCAACAGGAAACAAAGCATAGAGAGTGCACTGAGAACTAACTGAGTGAGTCAAGTTTCATGCAGCTAGTACCAACCGCGTTTGAGTTAGAGTTCCAAATGCATGTATCCCTATAGGGGAAAATGAAGTGAAACCTCAAATTTCAAAGTGTTCCTGCAAACGAACTATTCAACCTAGAAGATCTAAATTTGGGCAGCCAAATGCAACCGGTCTACTTATCTTTGCTGTCGAGTAACAAGAAGTTAGGGTGAAAAAATATTTGCTGAGAATCCAGGAAACTCACAGTTCTGTGGAATCACTGCAAAGGCTTTCAAATGAAAGTTTCTTTCCCTTGCCTCTGCTTAGGGTTACTTCAACAGGAAACAAAGCATAGAGATCACACTGAGAACTAGTTGAGTGAGTTTCAGTTTCAAGCAGCTAGCGTAAACCGTGTTTGATGTATAATTCCAGATGCATGTATCCCTATAAGGGAAAAGGAAGTGAAACCTAAACATTCAAAAGCGTTCCTGCAAACGAACTTTTCAACCTAGAAGAACGAAATTTGGGTAGCTAAGTGCAACTGGTAAACTCATCTTTCCTGACAAGTATCATCAAGATCAGGTGAGTAATTATTTGCAGAGATTCCAGTTAACTTGGAGCTCTGTTGAAGCACTGTAAATGCTTTCTTAGGAAAGCGAATGTTCCTTGCCTCCACTTAGGACCACTTCACCAGGGAACCAATCACAGAGAGCACACCGGGAACTAATTGAGTGAGTCAAGCTTCAAGCAGCTGGCACAAACAGTGTTTGATTTAGAGCTCCAAATGCATGTATTCCTATAGGTTAAAATGATGAGAAACCCCCCAAATTCAATGTCTTCCTGAAAGCAAATGTTTCAACGTAGAAGAACGAAATTTTGGCAGCCAAATGCAACTGGTATGCTCATCTTTCTTACCTAGTATCAACAAGATCAAGTGCAAAAATATTCGCTGAAATTCCAGTAAACTTGGGAGTTTTGTGGAAGCTCTGCAAACACTTACATAAGAAAGTGTATTTTCCTTGCCTCTGCTTGGGGATACTTCAGCAGGGGACAATGCATAAAGAGCCACTGAGAAGTCATTGAGTGGGCCAAGTTTCAAACAGGTATCACAAACTGTGTTTGATTGAGCATTCCAAATGCATGTATTCCTAGAGGGAAAAAAGAAGTTAAACCTGAAAATTCAAAGTGTTCCTGCAAAGGAACTCTTCAACATAAGATGACGAAATTTGGGCTGCCAAGTGCAATTCATCTACTCAGTTTTGCTGCCAAGTATCAACAAGATCGGGTGAAAAAATATCTGCTGAGAGTCCAGTAAACTCTGTTCTGTGGATGCTCTACAAACACTTTCAAATGAAAGTTTATTTTTCTCTGCTCTGCTTCGGTGTACATAAACCGGTAATAAAGCATAGAGAGCACAATGAGAATTCATTCAGTGAGTCGATTTTCAAGCAGCTAGCACAAACCGTGTTTGATTTCGATTTCCAAAAGCATGTATCCCTATAGTGGAAAATGTGGTAAAACCTAACTGATCCAAGTCATCCTGCAAAGGAATGATTCAGCCTAGCAGAACAAAATTTGTGCTGCCAAGAGCAACTGGTATACCCATTTTTTCTACCAAGTATCAACAAGTTCGGGTGAATAAACATTTGCTGAGATTCCAGTAAACTCAGAGTTCTCTGCAGATTTTGCAAATGCTTTCAAATGAAAGTGTATGTTCCTTGCCTCCGCTTAGAGCTACTACCACAGGGAACAAAGCATAGAGAGCACACCGAGAACGAATTGAGTGAGTCAAGTTTGAAGAAGCTAGCACAAACCGTGTTGGATATACAGTTCCAAATGCATGTATCTCCATAAGGGAAAAGGAAGTGAAACTTACAATTCAAAGTGCTCCTGCAAACGAACGCTTCAACCCTGAAGAACGAAATTTGGGCAGCAAAGTGAAACCGGTATACTCATCTTTGCTGCCAAGTATCATCAAGATCGGGTGAAAAAATTTTGCTGAGATTCCAGTAAACTCAGAGTTCTGTGGAAGCTCTGCTAACACTTTCAAATGAAAGTATATTTTCCTTGCCTCTGCTTAGGGCTACTTCAACAGGAAACAAAGCATAGAGAGTGCACTGAGAACTAACTGAGTGAGTCAAGTTTCATGCAGCTAGTACCAACCGCGTTTGAGTTAGAGTTCCAAATGCATGTATCCCTATAGGGGAAAATGAAGTGAAACCTCAAATTTCAAAGTGTTCCTGCAAACGAACTATTCAACCTAGAAGATCTAAATTTGGGCAGCCAAATGCAACCGGTCTACTTATCTTTGCTGTCGAGTAACAAGAAGATAGGGTGAAAAAATATTTGCTGAGAATCCAGGAAACTCACAGTTCTGTGGAATCACTGCAAAGGCTTTCAAATGAAAGTTTCTTTCCCTTGCCTCTGCTTAGGGTTACTTCAACAGGAAACAAAGCATAGAGATCACACTGAGAACTAGTTGAGTGAGTTTCAGTTTCAAGCAGCTAGCATAAACCGTGTTTGATGTATAATTCCAGATGCATGTATCCCTATAAGGGAAAAGGAAGTGAAACCTAAACATTCAAAAGCGTTCCTGCAAACGAACTTTTCAACCTAGAAGAACGAAATTTGGGTAGCTAAGTGCAACTGGTAAACTCATCTTTCCTGACAAGTATCATCAAGATCAGGTGAGTAATTATTTGCAGAGATTCCAGTTAACTTGGAGCTCTGTTGAAGCACTCTAAATGCTTTCTTAGGAAAGCGAATGTTCCTTGCCTCCACTTAGGACCACTTCACCAGGGAACCAATCACAGAGAGCACACCGGGAACTAATTGAGTGAGTCAAGCTTCAAGCAGCTGGCACAAACAGTGTTTGATTTAGAGCTCCAAATGCATGTATTCCTATAGGTTAGCATGATGAGAAACCCCCCAAATTCAATGTCTTCCTGAAAGCAAATGTTTCAACGTAGAAGAACAAAATTTTGGCAGCCAAATGCAACTCGTATGCTCATCTTTCTTACCTAGTATCAACAAGATCAAGTGAAAAAATATTCGCTGAAATTCCAGTAAACTTGGGAGTTTTGTGGAAGCTCTGCAAACACTTACATAAGAAAGTGTATTTTCCTTGCCTCTGCTTGGGGATACTTCAGCAGGGGACAATGCATAAAGAGCCACTGAGAAGTCATTGAGTGGGCCAAGTTTCAAACAGGTATCACAAACTGTGTTTGATTGAGCATTCGAAATGCATGTATTCCTAGAGGGAAAAAAGAAGTTAAACCTGAAAATTCAAAGTGTTCCTGCAAAGGAACTCTTCAACATAAGATGACGAAATTTGGGCTGCCAAGTGCAATTCATCTACTCAGTTTTGCTGCCAAGTATCAACAAGATCGGGTGAAAAAATATCTGCTGAGAGTCCAGTAAACTCTGTTCTGTGGATGCTCTACAAACACTTTCAAATGAAAGTTTATTTTTCTCTGCTCTGCTTCGGTGTACATAAACCGGTAACAAAGCGGAGAGAGCACAATGAGAATTCATTCAGTGAGTCAATTTTCAAGCAGCTGGCACAAACCGTGTTTGATTTCGATTTCCAAAAGCATGTATCCCTATAGGGGAAAATGTAGTAAAACCTAACTGATCCAAGTCATGCTGCAAAGGAATGATTCAGCCCAGCGGAACAAAATTTGTGCTGCCAAGAGCAACTGGTATACACATTTTTTCTACCAAGTATCAACAAGTTCGGGTGAATAAACATTTGCTGAGATTCCAGTAAACTCAGAGTTCTCTGCAGATTTTGCAAATGCTTTCAAATGAAAGTGTATGTTCCTTGCCTCCGCTTAGAGCTACTACCACAGGGAACAAAGCATAGAGAGCACACCGAGAAGGAATTAAGTGAGTTAAGTTTGAAGAAGCTAGCACAAACCGTGTTGGATATACAGTTCCAAATGCATGTATCCCCATAAGGGAAAAGGAAGTGAAACTTACAATTCAAAGTGCTCCTGCAAACGAACGCTTCAACCCTGAAGAACGAAATTTGGGCAGCCAAGTGAAACCGGTATACGCATCTTTGCTGCCAAGTATCATCAAGATGGGGTGAAAAAATTTTGCTGAGATTCCAGTAAACTCAGAGTTCTGTGGAAGCTCTGCAAACACTTTCAAATGAAAGTATATTTTCCTTGCCTCTGCTTAGGGCTACTTCAACAGGAAACAAAGCATAGATAGTGCACTGAGAACTAACTGAGTGAGTCAAGTTTCATGCAGCTAGTACCAACCGCGTTTGAGTTAGAGTTCCAAATGCATGTATCCCTATAGGGGAAAATGAAGTGAAACCTCAAATTTCAAAGTGTTCCCGCAAACGAACTATTCAACCTAGAAGATCTAAATTTGGGCAGCCAAATGCAACCGGTCTACTTATCTTTGCTGTCGAGTAACAAGAAGTTAGGGTGAAAAAATATTTGCTGAGAATCAAGGAAACTCACAGTTCTGTGGAATCACTGCAAAGGCTTTCAAATGAAAGTTTCTTTCCCTTGCCTCTGCTTAGGGTTACTTCAACAGGAAACAAAGCATAGAGATCACACTGAGAACTAGTTGAGTGAGTTTCAGTTTCAAGCAGCTAGCGTAAACCGTGTTTGATGTATAATTCCAGATGCATGTATCCCTATAAGGGAAAAGGAAGTCAAACCTAAACATTCAAAAGCGTTCCTGCAAACGAACTTTTCAACCTAGAAGAACAAAATTTGGGTAGCTAAGTGCAACTGGTAAACTCATCTTTCCTGACAAGTATCATCAAGATCAGGTGAGTAATTATTTGCAGAGATTCCAGTTAACTTGGAGCTCTGTTGAAGCTCTGTAAATGCTTTCTTAGGAAAGCGAATGTTCCTTGCCTCCACTTAGGACCACTTCACCAGGGAACCAATCACAGAGAGCACACCGGGAACTAATTGAGTGAGTCAAGCTTCAAGCAGCTGGCACAAACAGTGTTTGATTTAGAGCTCCAAATGCATGTATTCCTATAGGTTAAAATGATGAGAAACACCCCAAATTCAATGTCTTCCTGAAAGCAAATGTTTCAACGTAGAAGAACGAAATTTTGGCAGCCAAATGCAACTCGTATGCTCATCTTTCTTACCTAGTATCAACAAGATCAAGTGAAAAAATATTCGCTGAAATTCCAGTAAACTTGGGAGTTTTGTGGAAGCTCTGCAAACACTTACATAAGAAAGTGTATTTTCCTTGCCTCTGCTTGGGGATACTTCAGCAGGGGACAATGCATAAAGAGCCACTGAGAAGTCATTGAGTGGGCCAAGTTTCAAACAGGTATCACAAACTGTGTTTGATTGAGCATTCCAAATGCATGTATTCCTATAGGGAAAAAAGAAGTTAAACCTGAAAATTCAAAGTGTTCCTGCAAAGGAACTCTTCAACATAAGATGACGAAATTTGGGCTGCCAAGTGCAATTCATCTACTCAGTTTTGCTGCCAAGTATCAACAAGATCGGGTGAAAAAATATCTGCTGAGAGTCCAGTAAACTCTGTTCTGTGGATGCTCTACAAACACTTTCAAATGAAAGTTTATTTTTCTCTGCTCTGCCTCGGTGTACATAAACCGGTAACAAAGCATAGAGAGCACAATGAGAATTCATTCAGTGAGTCAATTTTTAAGCAGCTAGCACAAACCGTGTTTGATTTCGATTTCCAAAAGCATGTATCCCTATAGGGGAAAATGTAGTAAAACCTAACTGATCCAAGTCATCCTGCAAAGGAATGATTCAGCCTAGCAGAACAAAATTTGTGCTGCCAAGAGCAACTGGTATACACATTTTTTCTACCAAGTATCAACAAGTTCGGGTGAATAAACATTTGCTGAGATTCCAGTAAGATTTTGCAAATGCTTTCAAATGAAAGTGTATGTTCCTTGCCTCCGCTTAGAGCTACTACCACAGGGAACAAAGCATAGAGAGCACACCGAGAATGAATTGAGTGAGTCAAGTTTGAAGAAGCTAGCACAAACCGTGTTGGATATACAGTTCCAAATGCATGTATCCCCATAAGGGAAAAGGAAGTGAAACTAACAATTCAAAGTGCTCCTGCAAACGAACGCTTCAACCCTGAAGAACGAAATTTGGGCAGCCAAGTGAAACCGGTATACTCATCTTTGCTGCCAAGTATCGTCAAGATGGTTTGAAAAAATTTTGCTGAGATTCCAGTAAACTCAGAGTTCTGTGGAAGCTCTGCAAACACTTTCAAATGAAAGTATATTTTCCTTGCCTCTGCTTAGGGCTACTTCAACAGGAAACAAAGCATAGAGAGTGCACTGAGAACTAACTGAGTGAGTCAAGTTTCATGCAGCTAGTACCAACCGCGTTTGAGTTAGAGTTCCAAATGCATGTATCCCTATAGGGGAAAATGAAGTGAAACCTCAAATTTCAAAGTGTTCCTGCAAACGAACTATTCAACCTAGAAGATCTAAATTTGGGCAGCCAAATGCAACCGGTCTACTTATCTTTGCTGTCGAGTAACAAGAAGTTAGGGTGAAAAAATATTTGCTGAGAATCCAGGAAACTCACAGTTCTGTGGAATCACTGCAAAGGCTTTCAAATGAAAGTTTCTTTCCCTTGCCTCTGCTTAGGGTTACTTCAACAGGAAACAAAGCATAGAGATCACACTGAGAACTAGTTGAGTGAGTTTCAGTTTCAAGCAGCTAGCGTAAACCGTGTTTGATGTATAATTCCAGATGCATGTATCCCTATAAGGGAAAAGGAAGTGAAACCTAAACATTCAAAAGCGTTCCTGCAAACGAACTTTTCAACCTAGAAGAACGAAATTTGGGTAGCTAAGTGCAACTGGTAAACTCATCTTTCCTGACAAGTATCATCAAGATCAGGTGAGTAATTATTTGCAGAGATTCCAGTTAACTTGGAGCTCTGTTGAAGCACTGTAAATGCTTTCTTAGGAAAGCGAATGTTCCTTGCCTCCACTTAGGACCACTTCACCAGGGAACCAATCACAGAGAGCACACCGGGAACTAATTGAGTGAGTCAAGCTTCAAGCAGCTGGCACAAACAGTGTTTGATTTAGAGCTCCAAATGCATGTATTCCTATAGGTTAAAATGATGAGAAACCCCCCAAATTCAATGTCTTCCTGAAAGCAAATGTTTCAACGTAGAAGAACGAAATTTTGGCAGCCAAATGCAACTGGTATGCTCATCTTTCTTACCTAGTATCAACAAGATCAAGTGCAAAAATATTCGCTGAAATTCCAGTAAACTTGGGAGTTTTGTGGAAGCTCTGCAAACACTTACATAAGAAAGTGTATTTTCCTTGCCTCTGCTTGGGGATACTTCAGCAGGGGACAATGCATAAAGAGCCACTGAGAAGTCATTGAGTGGGCCAAGTTTCAAACAGGTATCACAAACTGTGTTTGATTGAGCATTCCAAATGCATGTATTCCTAGAGGGAAAAAAGAAGTTAAACCTGAAAATTCAAAGTGTTCCTGCAAAGGAACTCTTCAACATAAGATGACGAAATTTGGGCTGCCAAGTGCAATTCATCTACTCAGTTTTGCTGCCAAGTATCAACAAGATCGGGTGAAAAAATATCTGCTGAGAGTCCAGTAAACTCTGTTCTGTGGATGCTCTACAAACACTTTCAAATGAAAGTTTATTTTTCTCTGCTCTGCTTCGGTGTACATAAACCGGTAATAAAGCGTAGAGAGCACAATGAGAATTCATTCAGTGAGTCAATTTTCAAGCAGCTAGCACAAACCGTGTTTGATTTCGATTTCCAAAAGCATGTATCCCTATAGGGGAAAATGTAGTAAAACCTAACTGATCCAAGTCATCCTGCAAAGGAATGATTCAGCCCAGCAGAACAAAATTTGTGCTGCCAAGAGCAACTGGTATACACATTTTTTCTACCAAGTATCAACAAGTTCGGGTGAATAAACATTTGCTGAGATTCCAGTAAACTCAGAGTTCTCTGCAGATTTTGCAAATGCTTTCAAATGAAAGTGTATGTTCCTTGCCTCCGCTTAGAGCTACTACCACAGGGAACAAAGCATAGAGAGCACACCGAGAACGAATTGAGTGAGTCAAGTTTGAAGAAGCTAGCACAAACCGTGTTGGATATACAGTTCCAAATGCATGTATCCCCATAAGGGAAAAGGAAGTGAAACTTACAATTCAAAGTGCTCCTGCAAACGAACGCTTCAACCCTGAAGAATGAAATTTGGGCAGCCAAGTGAAACCGGTATACTCATCTTTGCTGCCAAGTATCGTCAAGATGGGGTGAAAAAATTTTGCTGAGATTCCAGTAAACTCAGAGTTCTGTGGAAGCTCTGCAAACACGTTCAAATGAAAGTATATTTTCCTTGCCTCTGCTTAGGGCTACATCAACAGGAAACAAAGCATAGAGAGTGCACTGAGAACTAACTGAGTGAGTCAAGTTTCATGCAGCTAGTACCAACCGCGTTTGAGTTAGAGTTCCAAATGCATGTATCCCTATAGGGGAAAATGAAGTGAAACCTCAAATTTCAAAGTGTTCCCTGCAAACGAACTATTCAACCTAGAAGATCTAAATTTGGGCAGCCAAATGCAACCGGTCTACTTATCTTTGCTGTCGAGTAACAACAAGTTAGGGTGAAAAAATATTTGCTGAGAATCCAGGAAACTCACAGTTCTGTGGAATCACTGCAAAGGCTTTCAAATGAAAGTTTCTTTCCCTTGCCTCTGCTTAGGGTTACTTCAACAGGAAACAAAGCATAGAGATCACACTGAGAACTAGTTGAGTGAGTTTCAGTTTCAAGCAGCTAGCGTAAACCGTGTTTGATGTATAATTCCAGATGCATGTATCCCTATAAGGGAAAAGGAAGTGAAACCTAAACATTCAAAAGCGTTCCTGCAAACGAACTTTTCAACCTAGAAGAACGAAATTTGGGTAGCTAAGTGCAACTGGTAAACTCATCTTTCCTGACAAGTATCATCAAGATCAGGTGAGTAATTATTTGCAGAGATTCCAGTTAACTTGGAGCTCTGTTGAAGCACTCTAAATGCTTTCTTAGGAAAGCGAATGTTCCTTGCCTCCACTTAGGACCACTTCACCAGGGAACCAATCACAGAGAGCACACCGGGAACTAATTGAGTGAGTCAAGCTTCAAGCAGCTGGCACAAACAGTGTTTGATTTAGAGCTCCAAATGCATGTATTCCTATAGGTTAAAATGATGAGAAACCCCCCAAATTCAATGTCTTCCTGAAAGCAAATGTTTCAACGTAGAAGAACGAAATTTTGGCAGCCAAATGCAACTCGTATGCTCATCTTTCTTACCTAGTATCAACAAGATCAAGTGAAAAAATATTCGCTGAAATTCCAGTAAACTTGGGAGTTTTGTGGAAGCTCTGCAAACACTTACATAAGAAAGTGTATTTTCCTTTCCTCTGCTTGGGGATACTTCAGCAGGGGACAATGCATAAAGAGCCACTGAGAAGTCATTGAGTGGGCCAAGTTTCAAACAGGTATCACAAACTGTGTTTGATTGAGCATTCCAAATGCATGTATTCCTATAAGGGAAAAAAGAAGTTAAACCTGAAAATTCAAAGTGTTCCTGCAAAGGAACTCTTCAATATAAGATGACGAAATTTGGGCTGCCAAGTGCAACTCATCTACTCAGTTTTGCTTGCAAGTATCAACAAGATCGGGTGAAAAAATATCTGCTGAGAGTCCAGTAAACTCTGTTCTGTGGATGCTCTACAAACACTTTCAAATGAAAGTTTATTTTTTCTCTGCTCTGCTTCGGTGTACATAAACCGGTAACAAAGCATAGAGAGCACAATGAGAATTCATTCAGTGAGTCAATTTTCAAGCAGCTAGCACAAACCGTGTTTGATTTCGATTTCCAAAAGCATGTATCCCTATAGGGGAAAATGTGGTAAAACCTAACTGATCCAAGTCATCCTGCAAAGGAATGATTCAGCCTAGCAGAACAAAATTTGTGCTGCCAAGAGCAACTGGTATACACATTTTTCTACCAAGTATCAACAAGTTCGGGTGAATAAACATCTGCTGAGATTCCAGTAAACTCAGAGTTCTCTGCAGATTTTGCAAATGCTTTCAAATGAAAGTGTATGTTCCTTGCCACCGCTTAGAGCTACTACCACAGGGAACAAAGCATAGAGAGCACACCGAGAACGAATTGAGTGAGTCAAGTTTGAAGAAGCTAGCACAAACCGTGTTGGATATACAGTTCCAAATGCATGTATCCCCATAAGGGAAAAGGAAGTGAAACTTACAATTCAAAGTGCTCCTGCAAACGAACGCTTCAACCCTGAAGAACGAAATTTGGGCAGCCAAGTGAAACCGGTATACTCATCTTTGCTGCCAAGTATCATCAAGATCGGGTGAAAAAATTTTGCTGAGATTCCAGTAAACTCAGAGTTCTGTGGAAGCTCTGCAAACACTTTCAAATGAAAGTATATTTTCCTTGCCTCTGCTTAGGGCTACTTCAACAGGAAACAAAGCATAGAGAGTGCACTGAGAACTAACTGAGTGAGTCAAGTTTCATGCAGCTAGTACCAACCGCGGTTTGAGTTAGAGTTCCAAATGCATGTATCCCTATAGGGGAAAATGAAGTGAAACCTCAAATTTCAAAGTGTTCCTGCAAACGAACTATTCAACCTAGAAGATCTAAATTTGGGCAGCCAAATGCAACCGGTCTACTTATCTTTGCTGTCGAGTAACAAGAAGTTAGGGTGAAAAATATTTGCTGAGAATCCAGGAAACTCACAGTTCTGTGGAATCACTGCAAAGGCTTTCAAATGAAAGTTTCTTTCCCTTGCCTCTGCTTAGGGTTACTTCAACAGGAAACAAAGCATAGAGATCACACTGAGAACTAGTTGAGTGAGTTTCAGTTTCAAGCAGCTAGCGTAAACCGTGTTTGATGTATAATTCCAGATGCATGTATCCCTATAAGGGAAAAGGAAGTGAAACCTAAACATTCAAAAGCGTTCCTGCAAACGAACTTTTCAACCTAGAAGAACGAAATTTGGGTAGCTAAGTGCAACTGGTAAACTCATCTTTCCTGACAAGTATCATCAAGATCAGGTGAGTAATTATTTGCAGAGATTCCAGTTAACTTGGAGCTCTGTTGAAGCACTCTAAATGCTTTCTTAGGAAAGCGAATGTTCCTTGCCTCCACTTAGGACACTTCACCAGGGAACCAATCACAGAGAGCACACCGGGAACTAATTGAGTGAGTCAAGCTTCAAGCAGCTGGCACAAACAGTGTTTGATTTAGAGCTCCAAATGCATGTATTCCTATAGGTTAAAATGATGAGAACCCCCCAAATTCAATGTCTTCCTGAAAGCAAATGTTTCAACGTAGAAGAACGAAATTTTGGCAGCCAAATGCAACTCGTATGCTCATCTTTCTTACCTAGTATCAACAAGATCAAGTGAAAAAATATTCGCTGAAATTCCAGTAAACTTGGGAGTTTTGTGGAAGCTCTGCAAACACTTACATAAGAAAGTGTATTTTCCTTGCCTCTGCTTGGGGATACTTCAGCAGGGGACAATGCATAAAGAGCCACTGAGAAGTCATTGAGTGGGCCAAGTTTCAAACAGGTATCACAAACTGTGTTTGATTGAGCATTCCAAATGCAGGTATTCCTATAGGGAAAAAAGAAGTTAAACCTGAAAATTCAAAGTGTTCCTGCAAAGGAACTCTTCAACATAAGATGACGAAATTTGGGCTGCCAAGTGCAACTCATCTACTCAGTTTTGCTGCCAAGTATCAACAAGATCGGGTGAAAAAATATCTGCTAAGAGTCCAGTAAACTCTGTTCTGTGGATGCTCTACAAACACTTTCAATGAAAGTTTATTTTTCTCTGCTCTGCTTCGGTGTACATAAACCGGTAACAAAGCATAGAGAGCACAATGAGAATTCATTCAGTGAGTCAATTTTCAAGCAGCTAGCACAAACCGTGTTTGATTTCGATTTCCAAAAGCATGTATCCCTATAGGGGAAAATGTGGTAAAACCTAACTGATCCAAGTCATCCTGCAAAGGAATGATTCAGCCTAGCAGAACAAAATTTGTGCTGCCAAGAGCAACTGGTATACACATTTTTCTACCAAGTATCAACAAGTTCGGGTGAATAAACATCTGCTGAGATTCCAGTAAACTCAGAGTTCTCTGCAGATTTTGCAAATGCTTTCAAATGAAAGTGTATGTTCCTTGCCTCCGCTTAGAGCTACTACCACAGGGAACAAAGCATAGAGAGCACACCGAGAACGAATTGAGTGAGTCAAGTTTGAAGAAGCTAGCACAAACCGTGTTGGATATACAGTTCCAAATGCATGTATCCCCATAAGGGAAAAGGAAGTGAAACTTACAATTCAAAGTGCTCCTGCAAACGAACGCTTCAACCCTGAAGAACGAAATTTGGGCAGCCAAGTGAAACCGGTATACTCATCTTTGCTGCCAAGTATCATCAAGATCGGGTGAAAAAATTTTGCTGAGATTCCAGTAAACTCAGAGTTCTGTGGAAGCTCTGCAAACACTTTCAAATGAAAGTATATTTTCTTGCCTCTGCTTAGGGCTACTTCAACAGGAAACAAAGCATAGAGAGTGCACTGAGAACTAACTGAGTGAGTCAAGTTTCATGCAGCTAGTACCAACCGCGTTTGAGTTAGAGTTCCAAATGCATGTATCCCTATAGGGGAAAATGAAGTGAAACCTCAAATTTCAAAGTGTTCCTGCAAACGAACTATTCAACTAGAAGATCTAAATTTGGGCAGCCAAATGCAACCGGTCTACTTATCTTTGCTGTCGAGTAACAAGAAGTTAGGGTGAAAAAATATTTGCTGAGAATCCAGGAAACTCACAGTTCTGTGGAATCACTGCAAAGGCTTTCAAATGAAAGTTTCTTTCCCTTGCCTCTGCTTAGGGTTACTTCAACAGGAAACAAAGCATAGAGATCACACTGAGAACTAGTTGAGTGAGTTTCAGTTTCAAGTAGCTAGCGTAAACCGTGTTTGATGTATAATTCCAGATGCATGTATCCCTATAAGGGAAAAGGAAGTGAAACCTAAACATTCAAAAGCGTTCCTGCAAACGAACTTTTCAACCTAGAAGAACGAAATTTGGGTAGCTAAGTGCAACTGGTAAACTCATCTTTCCTGACAAGTATCATCAAGTTCAGGTGAGTAATTATTTGCAGAGATTCCAGTTAACTTGGAGCTCTGTTGAAGCACTCTAAATGCTTTCTTAGGAAAGCGAATGTTCCTTGCCTCCACTTAGGACCACTTCACCAGGGAACCAATCACAGAGAGCACACCGGGAACTAATTGAGTGAGTCAAGCTTCAAGCAGCTGGCACAAACAGTGTTTGATTTAGAGCTCCAAATGCATGTATTCCTATAGGTTAAAATGATGAGAAACCCCCAAATTCAATGTCTTCCTGAAGGCAAATGTTTCAACGTAGAAGAACGAAATTTTGGCAGCCAAATGCAACTCTTATGCTCATCTTTCTTACCTGGTATCAACAAGATCAAGTGAAAAAAATATTCGCTGAAATTCCAGTAAACTTGGGAGTTTTGTGGAAGCTCTGCAAACACTTACATAAGAAAGTGTATTTTCCTTGCCTCTGCTTGGGGATACTTCAGCACGGGACAATGCATAAAGAGCCACTGAGAAGTCATTGAGTGGGCCAAGTTTCAAACAGGTATCACAAACTGTGTTTGATTGAGCATTCCAAATGCATGTATTCCTATAGGGAAAAAAGAAGTTAAACCTGAAAATTCAAAGTGTTCCTGCAAAGGAACTCTTCAACATAAGATGACGAAATTTGGGCTGCCAAGTGCAACTCATCTACTCAGTTTTGCTGCCAAGTATCAACAAGATCGGGTGAAAAAATATCTGCTGAGAGTCCAGTAAACTCTGTTCTGTGGATGCTCTACAAACACTTTCGAAGGAAAGTTTATTTTTCTCTGCTCTGCCTCGGTGTACATAAACCGGTAACAAAGCATAGAGAGCACAATGAGAATTCATTCAGTGAGTCAATTTTCAAGCAGCTAGCACAAACCGTGGTTTGATTTCGATTTCCAAAAGCATGTATCCCTATAGAGGAAAATGTAGTAAAACCTAACTGATCCAAGTCATCCTGCAAAGGAATGATTCAGCCTAGCAGAACAAAATTTGTGCTGCCAAGAGCAACTGGTATACACATTTTTTCTACCAAGTATCAACAGTTCGGGGAATAAACATCTGCTGAGATTCCAGTAAACTCAGAGTTCTCTGCAGATTTTGCAAATGCTTTCAAATGAAAGTGTATGTTCCTTGCCACCGCTTAGAGCTACTACCACAGGGAACAAAGCATAGAGAGCACACCGAGAAGGAATTGAGTGAGTCAAGTTTGAAGAAGCTACCACAAACCGTGTTGGATATACAGTTCCAAATGCATGTATCCCCATAAGGGAAAAGGAAGTGAAACTTACAATTCAAAGTGCTCCTGCAAACGAACGCTTCAACCCTGAAGAACGAAATTTGGGCAGCCAAGTGAAACCGGTATACTCATCTTTGCTGCCAAGTATCATCAAGATCGGGTGAAAAAATTTTGCTGAGATTCCAGTAAACTCAGAGTTCTGTGGAAGCTCTGCAAACACTTTCAAATTAAAGTATATTTTCCTTGCCTCTGCTTAGGGCTACTTCAACAGGAAACAAAGCATAGAGAGTGCACTGAGAACTAACTGAGTGAGTCAAGTTTCATGCAGCTAGTACCAACCGCGTTTGAGTTAGAGTTCCAAATGCATGTATCCCTATAGGGGAAAATGAAGTGAAACCTCAAATTTCAAAGTGTTCCTGCAAACGAACTATTCAACCTAGAAGATCTAAATTTGGGCAGCCAAATGCAACCGGTCTACTTATCTTTGCTGTTGAGTAACAAGAAGTTAGGGTGAAAAAATATTTGCTGAGAATCCAGGAAACTCACAGTTCTGTGGAATCACTGCAAAGGCTTTCAAATGAAAGTTTCTTTCCCTTGCCTCTGCTTAGGGTTACTTCAACAGAAAACAAAGCATAGAGATCACACTGAGAACTAGTTGAGTGAGTTTCAGTTTCAAGCAGCTAGCGTAAACCGTGTTTGATGTGTAATTCCAGATGCATGTATCCCTATAAGGGAAAAGGAAGTGAAACCTAAACATTCAAAAGCGTTCCTGCAAACGAACTTTTCAACCTAGAAGAACGAAATTTGGGTAGCTAAGTGCAACTGGTAAACTCATCTTTCCTGACAAGTATCATCAAGATCAGGTGAGTAATTATTTGCAGAGATTCCAGTTAACTTGGAGCTCTGTTGAAGCACTCTAAATGCTTTCTTAGGAAAGCGAATGTTCCTTGCCTCCACTTAGGACCACTTCACCAGGGAACCAATCACAGAGAGCACACCGGGAACTAATTGAGTGAGTCAAGCTTCAAGCAGCTGGCACAAACAGTGTTTGATTTAGAGCTCCAAATGCATGTATTCCTATAGGTTAAAATGATGAGAAACCCCCCAAATTCAATGTCTTCCTGAAAGCAAATGTTTCACGTAGAAGAACGAAATTTTGGCAGCCAAATGCAACTCGTATGCTCATCTTTCTTACCTAGTATCAACAAGATCAAGTGAAAAAATATTCGCTGAAATTCCAGTAAACTTGGGAGTTTGTGGAAGCTCTGCAAACACTTACATAAGAAAGTGTATTTTCCTTGCCTCTGCTTGGGGATACTTCAGCAGGGGACAATGCATAAAGAGCCACTGAGAAGTCATTGAGTGGGCCAAGTTTCAAACAGGTATCACAAACTGTGTTTGATTGAGCATTCCAAATGCATGTATTCTTATAGGGAAAAAAGAAGTTAAACCTGAAAATTCAAAGTGTTCCTGCAAAGGAACTCTTCAACATAAGATGACGAAATTTGGGCTGCCAAGTGCAATTCATCTACTCAGTTTTGCTGCCAAGTATCAACAAGATCGGGTGAAAAAATATCTGCTGAGAGTCCAGTAAACTCTGTTCTGTGGATGCTCTACAAACACTTTCAAAGGAAAGTTTATTTTTCTCTGCTCTGCCTCGGTGTACATAAACCGGTAACAAAGCACAGAGAGCACAATGAGAATTCATTCAGTGAGTCAATTTTCAAGCAGCTAGCACAAAACCGTGTTTGATTTCGATTTCCAAAAGCATGTATCCCTATAGGGAAAATGTAGTAAAACCTAACTGATCCAAGTCATCCTGCAAAGGAATGATTCAGCCTAGCGGAACAAAATTTGTGCTGCAAGAGCAACTGGTATACACATTTTTCTACCAAGTATCAACAAGTTCGGGTGAATAAACATTTGCTGAGATTCCAGTAAACTCAGAGTTCTCTGCAGATTTTGCAAATGCTTTCAAATGAAAGTGTATGTTCCTTGCCTCCGCTTAGAGCTACTACCACAGGGAACAAAGCATAGAGAGCACACCGAGAACGAATTGAGTGAGTCAAGTTTGAAGAAGCTAGCACAAACCGTGTTGGATATACAGTTCCAAATGCATGTATCCCCATAAGGGAAAAGGAAGTGAAACTTACAATTCAAAGTGCTCCTGCAAACGAATGCTTCAACCCTGAAGAACGAAATTTGGGCAGCCAAGTGAAACTGGTATACTCATCTTTGCTGCCAAGTATCATCAAGATCGGGTGAAAAAATTTTGCTGAGATTCCAGTAAACTCAGAGTTCTGTGGAAGCTCTGCAAACACTTTCAAATGAAAGTATATTTTCCTTGCCTCTGCGTAGGGCTACTTCAACAGGAAACAAAGCATAGAGAGTGCACTGAGAACTAACTGAGTGAGTCAAGTTTCATGCAGCTAGTACCAACCGCGTTTGAGTTAGAGTTCCAAATGCATGTATCCCTATAGGAGAAAATGAAGTGAAACCTCAAATTTCAAAGTGTTCCTGCAAAGGAACTATTCAACCTAGAAGATCTAAATTTGGGCAGCCAAATGCCACCAGTCTACTTATCTTTGCTGTCGAGTAACAAGAAGTTAGGGTGAAAAAATATTTGCTGAGAATCCAGGAAACTCACAGTTCTGTGGAATCACTGCAAAGGCTTTCAAATGAAAGTTTCTTTCCCTGCCTCTGCTTAGGGTTACTTCAACAGAAACAAAGCATAGAGATCACACTGAGAACTAGTTGAGTGAGTTTCAGTTTCAAGCAGCTAGCGTAACCGTGTTTGATGTATAATTCCAGATGCATGTATCCCTATAGGTAAAAGGAAGTGAAACCTAAACATTCAAAAGCGTTCCTGCAAACGAACTTTTCAACCTAGAAGAACGAAATTTGGGTAGCTAAGTGCAACTGGTAAACTCATCTTTCCTGACAAGTATCATCAAGATCAGGTGAGTAATTATTTGCAGAGATTCCAGTTAACTTGGAGCTCTGTTGAAGCACTCTAAATGCTTTCTTAGGAAAGCGAATGTTCCTTGCCTCCACTTAGGACCACTTCACCAGGGAACCAATCACAGAGAGCACACCGGGAACTAATTGAGTGAGTCAAGCTTCAAGCAGCTGGCACAAACAGTGTTTGATTTAGAGCTCCAAATGCATGTATTCCTATAGGTTAAAATGATGAGAAACCCCCCAAATTCAATGTCTTCCTGAAAGCAAATGTTTCAACGTAGAAGAACGAAATTTTGGCAGCCAAATGCAACTCGTATGCTCATCTTTCTTACCTAGTATCAACAAGATCAAGTGAAAAAAATATTCGCTGAAATTCCAGTAAACTTGGGAGTTTTGTGGAAGCTCTGCAAACACTTACATCAGAAAGTGTATTTTCCTTGCCTCTGCTTGGGGATACTTCAGCACGGGACAATGCATAAAGAGCCACTGAGAAGTCATTGAGTGGGCCAAGTTTCAAACAGGTATCACAAACTGTGTTTGATTGAGCATTCCAAATGCATGTATTCCTATAAGGGAAAAAAGAAGTTAAACCTGAAAATTCAAAGTGTTCCTGCAAAGGAACTCTTCAACATAAGATGACGAAATTTGGGCTGCCAAGTGCAACTCATCTACTCAGTTTTGCTGCCAAGTATCAACAAGATCGGGTGAAAAAATATCTGCTGAGAGTCCAGTAAACTCTGTTCTGTGGATGCTCTACAAACACTTTCAAATGAAAGTTTATTTTCTCTGCTCTGCTTCGGTGTACATAAACCGGTAACAAAGCATAGAGAGCACAATGAGAATTCATTCAGTGAGTCAATTTTCAAGCAGCTAGCACAAACCGTGTTTGATTTCGATTTCCAAAAGCATGTATCCCCTATAGGGGAAAATGTGGTAAAACCTAACTGATCCAAGTCATCCTGCAAAGGAATGATTCAGCTAGCAGAACAAAATTTGTGCTGCCAAGAGCAACTGGTATACACATTTTTTCTACCAAGTATCAACAAGTTCGGGTGAATAAACATCTGCTGAGATTCCAGTAAACTCAGAGTTCTCTGCAGATTTTGCAAATGCTTTCAAATGAAAGTGTATGTTCCTTGCCTCCGCTTAGAGCTACTACCACAGGGAACAAAGCATAGAGAGCACACCGAGAACGAATTGAGTGAGTCAAGTTTGAAGAAGCTAGCACAAACCGTGTTGGATATACAGTTCCAAATGCATGTATCCCCATAAGGGAAAGGAAGTGAAACTTACAATTCAAAGTGCTCCTGCAAACGAACGCTTCAACCCTGAAGAACGAAATTTGGGCAGCCAAGTGAAACCGGTATACTCATCTTTGCTGCCAAGTATCATCAAGATCGGGTGAAAAAATTTTGCTGAGATTCCAGTAAACTCAGAGTTCTGTGGAAGCTCTGCAAACACTTTCAAATGAAAGTATATTTTCCTTGCCTCTGCTTAGGGCTACTTCAACAGGAAACAAAGCATAGAGAGTGCACTGAGAACTAACTGAGTGAGTCAAGTTTCATGCAGCTAGTACCAACCGCGTTTGAGTTAGAGTTCCAAATGCATGTATCCCTATAGGGAAAATGAAGTGCAAACCTCAAATTTCAAAGTGTTCCTGCAAACGAACTA
>NW_027287956.1:0-34357 GCF_047511675.1 Marmota flaviventris
GACCTTTACCCTAAACCTAACCCTTACAGTAGACCTATTCATAACCAAACCCTACAACTACCCTTAACTGTAATGCAAGACCTGACACTAGCCCTAACCTTAATCCTAGCCCTAGCCCTAACCCAAACCCTCATCCGAGCCATAAACCTAGCCTTAAACATAACCCTCACCATAAACCTAACCCAAGACCTAATCCTAACCATAACCCTAGCCCTAACCTTAACTCTAACTGTATCCATTACCCTAAACATAACCCTTATCCTAATGATAACCCTAGGACCCAACCTAACCTATCACTATCCCCAAAACTATCAATTACCCTAGATGTAACCTGTACCCTAAACCTAACCCTATATTTACCCTAACCCTAACCCTAAGTCTAATTCGAGCCATGACCCTAAACCCAAACCTAAACCAAGCCCTAAAACTGACCCTGGCCATAATAATTCCCCTAGCTCTAAACTTGACCTTATTGTATACCTAACCATTACAATAGACCTAGCCATAAAACTTTCTCTAAAACTACACCTAACTCTAACCCTAGACCTGATATTAGCCCTAGCCATAATTCTCTCCTAACCCTAACAAAACCCTAGCTCTTATCCTAGCCCTAAACAGCATTAATTACAACCCTAACCCAAACTCTAGGCCTAACCCTGACACTAACCCTCACCCTAATCTTAGCCCTAATTTAGCCCTATCCCTAACAGTAGTCCTAAGACTAACTCTAACTCTCACATTAGACTTTCACTTGTTCTAACCATATCCCTTACCATAACCCTAACCCTAGCTCTAATCCTAGTCCTAACCCTTGCCCTATTCTTTGCCCTAGCACTAACCTTAGAAAATACCTAACTCTAAATCGAGCCCTAACCCAAAGACTAAGCCAAACCCTAATACTAACCCAAACCATAACACTAATCCTAAAACTAGCTCTTACACTAGCCCTAAAAAAACCCGAGCTATAGCTATAACCCTAACCCCTAACCTAAACCAAACCCTACCCATAACCCTAGCCCTGATATGAGTTGTAAGCCGAACTCTTAAGCTAACCCTGAACCTGATACTGACCCTAACACTACTAGCTCTAAACATCGCCCTAACCCTAAACCTAATCCTAACACTAATTCTAGCACTAAAACCCTAAAACTAGCCCTAAACATCTCCCTAGTACTTACATTAGCCCTAACCCTAATTCTATCCCTAACTTAATCCAAAACCTAGCCCTAATCCTAGCTTTAACCCTAGCCCTATTCATAACCATTAACCTAGCCCTAAACTGATCTCTAACTCTATTCATTACCATAACCAAAACCATAACCCTAATGCTTAACCCTAGGCATGAACCTACACGTATCCCTAATCTTAACCCAATCTATTATCCTGAACCTAACCTGAACCTAAACCTAACCCTATCTTTACCCTAACCCTAACACTTACACTAATTCAAGCCCTAACTTTAAACCTTAACCTATCCCAAACCCTAACCCTGACCTTGACCCTAATAAAACCCCTAGCTCTCAACTTCAACATAACCATACACTTAACCCTTACCCTAGACGTAGCCATAATCCTAACCCTAAAACTATCTTTAACCATAATTCTGGACCTGAAATTAGCCCTAGCCCTAATACTAGTCATAAACCTAAAACAAACCCTAGACCTCATCCTAGCCCTAAACCTAGCTTTAATCATAACCCTAACACTAACCCTACCCCTAACCCTAATTCTAACCCTCACCCTACCTCTATACCTAGCTATAATGCCATCTCTTACCCTAAACTTAATCCTAACACTAACCCTAACTCTAGGCTTAAGCCAAACAATAAACCTAGACCTAATGCTAGCACTAATTTAGCCCTACCTCTAACCATAACACTAACCCTAGCCCTAAGCGTCACTCTAACTCTCACCCTATACCTATCTCTAATTCTACCCTATACCTTACTGTAACCCTATCCCTAGCCCTAACCCTTGCCCTATGCTTAGTCCCAGCCCTAACCTCGATCTAACTCCAAATCTAACCCTAACACTAAGCCTAAGTTTAACACTTACACTATCCCTAACCTTAACCCTAGGACTTAACCAAAACCAAGCAATATCCCTAACCCTAAACATTAACTTAAAACAAACCCTAGCACTAAACCTAGACTTATTCCTAGCCCTAATTCGAGTTCTAACACTAACTTTAATACTAACACTGACCCTGACTCATATCCTAACAATCAACCTAGCTCTAAACACCACCCTCACCTTAAACCAAATGATAAGAATAACCCTAACAATAATTCGAGTGCTATCCCAAACCCTAACAAACCCTGACCTGACTCTTATCCTAACACAAACCCTAGCTATAAATATCACCCTAAACATAAACCTAACCTAACACTAAACTTAACCATAACACTAAAACAACCTAAATTTAACCCTAGTTCTTACATTAGCTGTTGCCCTAAACCTATCCCTAACCCTAACACAAAAACTAGCCCTAATCCGAGCCCTAAACCTAAATTTAACCATAACTCCAACCCTAACCATAGCCCTAACCCTAGCTCTAAACCAATCCCTTACCCTAAGCAAAACCCTAAACCTAAGTGTAACCCTAGACCTATCCCTAATCCTTAGGCTAACCAAAACCCTAACTCTATTAATCGCCCTAACCGTAGCTCTCATTCTAGTTCTAACACTATCCCAAATTCTAACCCTTACTCTGACCCTTATACTGACCCTGCCACTATTCCTAGGTCTAACTCTAACCTTAACTCTAACCCCAAAACTATGGTAATTCTACTCCTAGATCTAACCCTGAAGCTATCTCCAAGCCTAGCCCTAACCATAGCTCAGAACATAACCCTTATGCTAAACATAACCATAAACCTAACCAGAGTTCTAACCCTCAAACTAACCCTAACTCAAGACCTAATCCTAACCATAACCCTAGCCCTAACCTTCACTCTCACTATATCCATTACCCTAAACATTACCCTTACCCTAATGCTAACCCTAGGCCTAACCCTAACCTTATCACAATCCCCCAAACTGTCAATTACCCTAAACCTAACCTGAACCCTAAACCTCACCTTATCATTACCCTAATGCTAAACCTAATGCTTACTGGAGCCCTACCCCTAAATTCAAACCTAAACCAAAGCCCAAAACTGACCCTGATATTAATAATTCCCCTAGGTATAAACCTGATTATTACCCTATACCTAAAACTTACACTAGAATTAGACATAAACCTAACCCTAAAACTATCCATAACCATAACCCTAGACCTGATTTTAGCCCTAGCCATAATCCTAGCCGTAATGCTAGCACAAACCCTAGTCCTTATCCTAGCCCTAAATATAGCCTTAATTATAACTTAACCCTAACCCTAGGCCTAAACCTAACACAAACCATAGCCCTAATCTTAGCCCTAATTTAGCCCTATCCCTAACCCTAACCCTAGCCCAAAGACTAACTCTAACTCTCACCATAGCCCTAACTCTAGTTTTAACCCTATATATTACTGGAAGCCTAATCCTAGCCTGAACCGTAGGTCTAACCCTAGCCCTATTCATATCCATGGCCATAACCCTAGAGCTAAACCTAACTATAAATCTAACCCTAACAATAAGCCTAAGCCTAAACCTAACCCTAGCCCTAACCCTAAGGCTAATCCTAAAACTATCCCTAACACTAGCCTACAACTAAAACAAAACTGAGCCATAGAACTAACTCTAATCCTTAACATAAACCAAGCCCTAATCCTACACCTAGCCCTAACCCTAGCAAAAATTCGAGTCTTAATCTGAACCCTAAAACTAATCCTCAACATGACTCTGACCTTAACACTAACCCTAGGTCTAAATATCACCCTAACCCTAAACCTAAACCTAACACTAGATCTAGTCTGAACCCCTAACACGAAAATTAGCCATAATCATAACCCTAGAACTTACATCAGGCGTAACCCTAACCCTAGCCCTAACTTAACCCAAATCCTAGCCCTATTCTGAGCCCTAACTCTAGCTTTAACCCTAAACCTAACTCTAACCCTGTCACTAATTGTAACCATAGCCCTAGCTGTAACCCTAGCTGTAACCCTATCCATTACCCTAACTATAACTCTAACTCTAATTCTAACCCTAGGTCTAAACCTAACCCTATTCCTAATCTTCACCCTATCCATTACCCTGAATCTAACCTGAAACCTAAACCTAACCCCATCATTACGCTGATCCTAAACTTAATGCTAATTCGAGTTCTAACTTTAAACCTTAACCTATCCAAAACACTAATTGTGACCATGACTCTAATAATATATTGATCTCTAAACCTGACCCTAACCCTAAATCTAATGCTTACACTAGGCATAGCCATAAACGTAACCTTAAACTATCTTCAACCATAAACCTAGACCTGAAATTAGCCCTACCCATAATCCTAGCCTTAAACCTAGCCTTAATCCTAACCGGAACCATAACCCTAATTCTAACCCTCACCCTAGCCCCAAACCTACCTATAATCCTATCCCTTACCACAAACCTAAACATAACCCTAAACCTAACCCTAACCCCCACCCTAACCCTAGGCCTAATACTAACACTAAGCCTAGCGCTAATCCTAGTCCTAATTTAATCCTATCCTAAGCCTAACCCTAGAACCTAAGACTAACTCAAACTCTTGCCCTAGCCCTAGCCCTAGTTCTATCCTTAGTCCTATCCTAACTCTAGATCTAAACCTAACTCTAAATCTAAACCTAACTCTAAATTTAACTGTAATCATAAGCCAAACCAAACCATAACACTACCCCTAACCATAATGCTAATCCTAAAACTTGCCCTGGCCCTGGCCCTAACCATAAAACAAAACCAAGCCATATCCCTAACCCAAACCCTTAACCTAAACCAAACCCAAACCTTATACCTAGCCCTAACCCTAACTCTAAAAATTACTCTGACCTGAGGTGGACCCTAAAACTAATCCTAGCTCTAATCATCACCCTTACTTAAATTAACCCTAACACTATATCTAGCCTTAACTGTAACCTTAAAACAAGCCTTAATTGTAACCCTCGTTCATACATTAGTCATTGTTCTAACCCTAGCATTAACCCTAACACAAATCCTACCTGGATACGAGCCCTAAACCTAGTTTTAACCCTAATCTTAACCCTAACACTAGCCCTAAACCTAACCCTAACCCTAGCTCTAACCCTATCCCTTACTCTAAGCCAAACCCTAACCCAAATGCTAATCCTAGTCCTAACCCTAATCCTTAGCCTAACTTCAACTCTAACCATATTACAAGTCTTAACCCTAGTCCTCATTCTACCTCTAAACCTAACCCTGACACTCATCTAGCCCAAACCCTAGCTCTAAAACTATCCATTACACTAAACATAACCCTAACCCTAATGCTAACCCTAACCTGATTGCTGAAACCTAACCCATCTGTTACCTTAAACCTTAACTAAAACCCAAAGTAAAGCCTTCCATTACCTTAACTCTAAACCTAATTCTATTGCTAATTCGAGCCCTAACCCCCTAAATTTAGCGTAAACCAAATACTAACCCTGATCCTGACTGTGACACTAATAATTCCAGCACTACAGCTGACCTTTAACCTAAACTTAACCCTTACACTCAACTAGCCATAACCTAACCCTAAAACTATCCTTAACCATAACCCTAGACCTGATATTATCCCTAGACTGAGTCCTAGCCCTAACCCTATCAGGATACCTACCCCTCATTCTAGCCCTTATCCTAGCCTTAATCCTAAAATGAACCATAACCCTAGGCCTAATCCTAATTCTAACCCTCACCCTATCCCTAAACCTAGCAATAACCCCACTCATTCCCCTAAACTTAACTCTAACTACAGTGCTAACCCTAACCCTAGCCCAACCACTAGGCTTAACCCTAACACTAACGCTAGTCCTAATCCTAGCCCTAATTGAGACCTAACCCTAACCCTCACACTAAGCCTAATCCTAAGAATAACTCTAATTCTCACCCTAGACATATCCCTAGTTCTAACCATATTCCTTACCATAACCCTAATCCTAGCCCTAAACCTAGCATGAGCCCTAACTCTAAATCTAACCCTAATCCTAAGCCTAAACTTCATTCTAACACTAGCCCTAACCCTGATGCTAATCCAAAATCTAGCCTTATCCCTAGCCCTAGCCCTAAAACAAAACTGAGCCATAGCCCTAATTGTAACTCTTAACCTATCCCAAAACCTAACACTACACCTAGCACTAACTTTAGCCTTAATTCGAGTCCTAAACCTAACACTAAAACTAACCCTGACACTGACATTGACCCTAAATATAACCCTTGCTCTAAACATCACCCTAACCCTAACCCTAAAACTGGCACAAATTCTAACACTACTTCATACATTAGCCATAGCCCTAACCCTAGCTCTAAGCAAAACCGAATCCTAGCCCTTATTTGAGACTTAACCCTAGTTTTAAACCTAACCCTAACCCAAACCTAGCCCTAAACCTACCCCTAACTCTAGCCAGAATCCTAACCATAACCCTAGCCTTATCACTAGCTCTAAACCTATCCATTACCCTAAACCTAACCATAACCCTAATATTAACCCTATGCCTAACCTTATTGCTAACCCTAACCTTATTCATTAACCTAAACCTAACCTGAACCCTAAACCTAACCCTATCATTACCCTAACCCTAACGCTAATGCTAATTTGAGCCCTAATCCTAAACTTAACCTAAGCCAATCCCTAATTCTGACCCTTCCTGTAATAATGTACCTACTCTAACCCTGACCCTACCCCTAAACCTAACCCTTATACTAGACCTTGTCATAAACCTAACCCTAAAACTACTCCTAACGTAACTATAGACCTGATATTTGTCCTAGCTGTAATCCTAGCCCTAACCCTAACACAAACCATAGCCTAAACCTTAACCCTAACCCTAACCCTAGCCCTAACCCTATCCATAACCCTAGCTCTAAACTTAGCTCTAATCCTATCAATTACCCTAAACCTACTTCTAATTCTAATGCTAGACCTAGGTCTAAATCTAACCCTATGCCTAACCGTAACCCTATCCATTATGCTAAACCTAACCTGAACCATAATCCTAACCCTATCATTACACTAACACAAACCCTAATGCTGATTTGAGCCCTAACCCTAAAACCTAACCTAAACAAAACTCTAAACATGACCCTGACCCTAATAATACTCCTAGCTATAAATTTAACCCTTACCCTAAATCTAACACTTACACTAAACATAACCATAAACTTAACCCAAATCTATCCCTAACCCTAACCCTAGAACTGACATTTGCCGGAACACTAATCCTAGCCCTAACCAAAGCACAAACCTTAGCCCTCATTCTAGCCCTTAACCTAGCCTTAATCATAACTCTAAAGAAACCCTAGCTCTAACCATAATTCTAACCTTCGTCCTAGCCCTAAACGGAGCTCTAACCCCATCATTTACACTAAACCTAACCCTAAGCCCAAAACTAACCCTAGGCCTAAACATAAACATAAACCTAGCCCTATTCCTAGCCCTAATTAAGCCCTATACCCAACCAAACCCTAAGCCTATCCCTAAGACTAACTCTCACTCTCGCCCTAGCCCTATCCCTAGTTCTAACCCTATTTTTATCATGACTTTAATCCTACTATAAACCTAGAACTTATGCTAGCCATATCCTTAGCCCAAGACCTAACCCTAGATCTAATCCTAACTCTAAATCTAAGACTAAACCTAACCCTAACACTAGTCCTAAACCAAATGCTAATCTTAAAAATAGTTCTAACCATAGCCCTAGTCCTAAAACAAAATCGAGCCATAGTCCTAACTTTAAAGCTTAACCTAAACCAAAACCTAACCCTACACCTAGCCCTAACCCTACACCTAGCCCTAACCCTAGCCCTAATTCGAGTCCAAACCCTAACCCTAAAACTACCCCTGACTTTCATTTTGACCCTAAAACTATCCCTAGCTCTAAACATCACCCCAACATTAAACCTAACCCTAACACTAGACCTAGTCCTAACCCCAATCTTATAATGAGCCCAAATCATAACTCTACTACAAACATTGGCCGTAACTCTAAACCTAGCCCTATCTCTAACCAAAACTTAGCCCTAATCCAAAACCTAACCCTACCTTTAACCCTAAAACTAATCCTAAATATAGCCCTAAACCTAGGTCTAACCCTATTACTTACTCTAAGCCAATCCTAACCCTAATGCAAACCCTAGGCCTAACCCTAATACTATTACTAGTCCTAACCCTAGCCCTCATTCTACCTCTAACCATAACTCAAACCTGACACTTATTCTTACCCTAAAGTTAACCATAAATCTAAACTGGACCTTAACCCTATACTGAACCCTAACACTAGCATTAGAAATAAACCTATTCCTAAACCTAACCCTAACACTAGCCCTAGACCTAAATGTAATCCTAAATCTAGACATATCTCTAGACATATCCCTAGACCTAAACAAAACCAAGCCCTAGCCCTAATAATAAACTTTAACCTAACCCAAACACTAACCCTACCCCTAGACCTAACCCTAGTGATAATTCTGGCTTTAAACCTAAAGCTAACTCTAACCTGAACACTGACCCTGACCCTAACACTAACTCTAGCTCTACACATCACAATAACACTAACCCTAACCCTAACACTTGACCTAGCCATAACACAAACCCAAAAACTGGCCCTATCATAACACTAGTTCGTACATTATCTGTAACCCTAACACTGGCCCTAACCTAACCCAAATTGGCCCTAATCTGACCTTAACCCAGCTTTAACCCTGACACTAACCCTAGCTGTAAGCCAATCCCTAACCCTTGCCCTATATCTAAATCTTATCCTATTTGTTACCTTAAGCCAAACCCTAAACGTAATGCTAACCCTGGTCCTAACCCTAATTCATAGCCTAACCCAAACCCTAACCCTATAACTAGTCCTAACCCTAGCCCTCATTCTAGCTCTAACCATAACCCAAACATTAATCCTAACCCTGAAACTTATACTGACCCTAACACTAACCATAGGTCTAAAACTGACCCTAACCCGAATCTGAACCCTAATACTAGCCCTACCGGTAATCCTATACATAAACCTAAACCTAACACTAGTGCTAGACCTAAACCTAATTCTAAATCTAGCAATAACTCTAGCTCTAGACTGCAACAACAACCTTTCCCTAGCCCTAACAATCACCCTTAACATACCCAAACACTAACCCTACTTCTAGACCTAACCCTAGTCCTAAATCTGACACTAACCCCAACACTCACTCTAACCTAAACACTGACCCTGACCCTAACATAAACCTAGCTCCAAAGCTCACCCTAACTCAAAACCTAATCCTAACACTACACCTAGCCATAACCCTAACCCTAAAAATAGCCCTAAACATAACCCTATCTCTTAATTACCTATGGCCCTAACCCTAAGACTAAACTAACACAAAACCTAGCCCTAATCCTAGGCCTAAACCTAGCCCTAAGTGTAACGCTAAACTAACCCTAACCCTAACCCAAACCTAACCCTCACCTTAGAACTTACCCTAGCTCAAAGCCTAACCTTTACCCTAAAGATAAACCTAGCCCTATCCCAAACCCTAATCTAACCCTAACCCTAATCCTAACCTAAACCATAGCCCTAACCATAGCTCTAATTCTATACACTACCCTAACCCTAACCCTAATCCTAACCATAACCCTAGCCCTAAACCTAGCTCTAATCCTATCCATTACCCTAACCATAATCCTAACCCTAATTCTAACCCTAGGCTTAACCCTAACCCTATCACAATCCCTAAACCTATCCATTACCCTAAAACTAATCTGTACACTAATTCTAAGCCTATTCATTACCCTAACCCTAACTCTAACCCTAACACTAATTAAAGCCCTAAACCTAAACTGTAACCTAAACTGAACCATAAGCTATACCCTGACTTTAATAATACATCTAGCTCTAAACTTGACCATTACCTTAAACCTAACCCTTACACTAGACCTAACCATAAACATAACCCTAAATCAATCCCTAACCATAACCCTAGACTTAACCCTAGACACTTACCCTAACACAAACCCTAGATCTAAAATTTATCCTAACTGAAAAACTAACTCTAAAACTAGACGAACCTTAAATCTACCCATAAACATAACCCTAGCTTTTACATTACCCATACACCCAACACTAGCCCTAAACCTCACAAACAACCTAGCCCTAAACCTAGCCCCAAATCTAGACCTAAGCATAACCCTAAACCTATCTCTAGCATTAACCTTAACACTAAACTGGCTCTTGCCCTAACCCTACTAAAATTTTAATCCTTACCCTAAACGTAAAAATAGCCCTAACCCTCAACATAACCTAAACCTAGCCTGAATCCTAACTGTAACCATAGCACAAATCCTAGCACAAACGCTATCCATTACCTTAAACATAACCCTTACCCTAATGCTAACCCAAGCCATAACCCTAACCCTAACACTAACCATAGCCCTGACTCTAACCCTAACCCTCAACCTAGACCTAACCCTAGCTCAAACCCTAACACTTCTGCTAAACCTAACACTAACACTAACCCTAGGCCTATCTCGAAACCTAGCCAAAATCCTAAGGTTAACAAAAGCCCTAACATTAGCACTAACCCTATCCTTTACTCTAAACATAAACCTAACCCAAATGCTAACCCTAGGCCTAACCCTAATCCTATCGCTAACACTAACCCTATCTATTACTCTAAACCTAACCTGAACTCTAAACCTAACACTATCCATTACTTTAACCCTAACCCTATTGCTAATTTGAGCCCTAACCCTAAACCTTATCCTAAACCAAACCCTAAACCAGACTCTGACCATAATAATACACCTAGCTCTAAACCTGACCTTTACCCTAAACCTAACTTTCCACTAGACCTAGCCATAAACCTAAAATTAATACTATTCCTAATGATAACCCTAGACCTGACATTAGCCCTAGCCCTAATTCTAGCTCTAACCCTAACACAAACCCTAACCCTCATCCTAGCCCTAAACCTAGCTTTAATCCTAACCTGAACACTCACCCTATTCTTATACCTCATTTTAACCCTCTCCCTAGCCCTGAACCTAGCCATAACCTCATCCCTTCCCTTAAAACTAAACATAACACTAACACTAACCCTAATTCTAGCCCTAACCATGGGTCTAACCCTAACACTAAACCTAGCGCTAATCTAGCCCTAATTTAGCCCTAACCCTAAGCAAATCCCTAATTCTAGCTCTAGGAATAACTCTAACTCTCAACCTAGCCCTATTTCTATTTCTAAACCTGTCTATTACCATAACCCTAACACTAGCCCTAACCTTAGCCCTAACCTTAGATCAAACTATAACTCTAAATCTAACCCTAACCTTAAGCCTAAACCTCACCCTACCACTAGTTGAACACTATCTCTAATCATAAAACTAACCTTAACCCTAGCCCTTGCCCTAAACAAAACCAAGCCATTACCCTAACCTTAAACCTAACCTAAACCAAATACTAACCCTACAACTAGCCATAACCCTACTCAAATTCGAGTCCTAGGACTAAAACTAACCCTTACACTGACTCATATCCAAACACTAAACCTAGCTCTATATATCACCCTAACCATAAAGAAAATGCTAACACCATTCCTAGCCCAAACCCTAACCCTAAAACTAACCCTAATAATAACCCTAGTTCTTACATTAGCCATAGTCTTAACCCTAGCCCTAACCTCAAAACAAAAATAGCCCGAATCTGAGCCCTAAACCTAGATTTAACCCTAACCCTAGCCCAAGCCCTAAACCTAACCCTAACCCTAGCTCTAAACCTAGCTATAACCCTATCCCTTATCTTAAGCCAAACCCTATCCATAATGCTAACCCTAGTCCTAATCGTAATCCTTAGCCTAAATCAAATACTAAACCTATAACTAGTCCAATCCCTAGCCCTCATTCTAGCTCTAAACCTAACCCAAAACCTAACCCTAACCTTCACCCTTATTCTGACCATAACACTAATTATAGGTCTAAACCTGACCCTAACCCTAAACTGAAGCCTGAAACTAGTCCTACCAGTAAACATTTACCTAAACCTAACCCTAACACTACCCCTAGACCTAAACATAATCCTAAATCTAGTGATAACTCTAGCCCTAGACCTAAACAAAAACTTAGTCCTAGCCCTAACAATAACACTTAACCTAAAATAAACAATAACACTACTCTTAGACCTAACCCTACTCCTGATTCTGGCTTTCATCCTAACTCTAATTTGAACACTGACCCTGACACTAACACTAAACGTAGCTCTAAAACTGACTCTAAACCAAAATCTAAACCTAACACTAGACCTAGCCATATCCCTAACCCTAAAACTATCCCTAATTAGAACCCTAGATCTTACATTACCCATAGCACTAACCCTAGATCTAAACCTAACACAAAACCTAGCCCTAATCTAAGGCCTAAAACTACCATAAGCATAACCATAACCCTAAACCTAGCCCTAACCCTAAGCCCAACCCTCACCTTAGACCTAAGCATAGCTCAAAGCCTAACCTTTGGCCTAAACATAACCCTAGCTTTATCCCTAACAATAACCCTAACCCTAACCCTAACTCTATACATTACCTTTATGATAACCCTATTCCTAATGCTAAATCTAGGCCTAACCCTAACCCTATCGCAAACCCTAAATCTCTCCATTACCCTAAACCTACACTGAACCCTAATCCTAACCCTATCCATTACCCTAAATATAACTCTAAACCTAATGCTCATTTGAGCCCTATCCCTAAATCCTAACCTAATACAAACCTTCACCCTGACCCTGAAATACCCCTAGCTCTAAAACTGACCCTTACCCTAAACTTAACATTACACTAGACTAAGACATAGACCTAATCCCAAATGTACTCCTAACTGTAACACTAGACCTGACATTATCCCTAGCCCTAATTCTAGACCTAACCCTACAACAAACCTTTGCCCTCATCCTAGCCCTAAATCTAGCCTTAATCATAACTGTAACCCTAACCCTAGCTCTAATCCTAATTCTAACCCTCACTCTACCTCCAAACCTAGCTATAGCACATCCCTTACCTTAAATTTAACCCTAAACCTGGTCCCAATGCTAGGTCTAAGCTGAACACTAACCCTAGTTCTAATCCTTGCCCTGATTTAGCTCTATCATAAAACCATAACCCTAGCCCTAAGACTAACTCTAACTCTCACCCTAGACTTATCCCTAGTTCTATCCCTATCATTTACCATAACCCTAAACCTAGTCCTAACCCTTGCACTATCATTAGACCTAGCCGTAATCATAGATCTAACCCTAACTCCAAGTCTTAACATAACCCTCAGCCTAAGCCTAACACAAACACTAGCCCTGACACTAACACTAATCATATAACCTAGGACTAAAACAAAACTGAGCAATAGAGGCTGAGGATGTGGCTCAAGTGGTAGCGCATTCACCTGGCATGCGTGGGGTGCTGGGTTTGATCCTCAGCAACAATAAAAATATAATTTAAAAAAAGATGTTGTGTCCACCAAAAACTAAAAAAATAAAAAATATTCAAAAATTCTCTCTCTCTCTCTCTCTCTCTCTCTCTCTCTCTCTCTCTCTCTCTCAAAAAAACAAACAAAACAAAACAACAACAAAAAAAAACAACTGAGCAATACTCCTAACCTTAAACTTTAACATAAACCAAACACTAACACTACACCTAGACCTAATCCTAGCCCTAATTCAAGTCCTAACCATAACCTTAAACTAACCCTGACCCCGAATAATATCCTAACACTCACCCTAGGTCTAAACACCACCCAAAACTTGAACCGAACCCTTAATCGAACACAAGCACTAACCCTACCCCTAGACATAAACCTAGTTCTAATTCTGGTGGTAACCCTAACTTTAACTTTAACTCTAACCCAAACATTGACCCTGCCTTTAAGAGTAAACCTGCCTCTAAACCTGACCCTAAACAAAAATCTAAACCTAACACTAGACATAGCCAAAATCCTAACCCTAAAACTAGCCCTAATCATAACCCTAGCTCTTACATTACCCACAGCCCTAACCCTAGGCTTAAACCTAACACAAAACCTAGAGTTAATCCTAAGCCTAAGCATAACACTAACTTTAACCAAAATCTAACACTTGATTAGTTCTAATCCTAGCTCAAAGCCTAACCTTATCAATTAGCCTCAAAGCCTAACCCTTATTCTAAACATAAACCTACACCTATCCCTAAATATATCCCTAACTCTAGCCCTAATCCTCAACTTATCCCTAGCCTTAAACCTAGCTCTAAACCTACCCATTACCCTAAAACTAAACCTAAACCTATTGATAACACTAGGCCTAACCCTAACCCCAAACCTAACCAGAAATCTAACACTAGACCAAACCCTAAACCTCACACTCACCATAGACCTAACTCTAGCTCAAACACTAACCCTTACCATAAACCTAAACATAACCATAGCCCTAAACCTAAACCTCAATCTAACACTAACCATAGCCCTATGCCTACATCTAACCGTATCCATTACTCTAAAACTAACCCTACCCCTAATGATAATGCTAGCCCTAATCCAACCCTAACCTTATCCATACTCTAATCTTATCCCTAGGCCTAACTCTAAACCTAACCCTTGCCCTAGCCCTAACCGTGGATCAAAATCTAACTCTTATGCTAAACATAACCCTAACACGAATCCTAGTTCTAACCCTAACCCTAGCCCTAACTCAAGACCTATCCCTAACAATAACCCTAGCCCTAACCTTAGCTCTAACCCTATCCATTTTCCTAACCATTACCCTTACCCTAATGATAACCCTAGGCCTAACACAAACCCTATCGCTAAACCTAACCCTATCAATTACCGTAAACCTAACCTGAACCCTAAAAAAATCCTAACATTACCCTAACCATGCCTAATGCTTATTTGAGCCCTAATGCTAAACCCTAACCTCAACCAAACTCTAACCTGATCATGACCCTAATAATTCCCCTAGCTCTAAACCTGACCCTTAGCCCTAGACCTAACCCTCACAGTAGTCCTAGCCATAAACCTAATCCTAAAACTGTCCTCTCCTCAACCGTAACACCACACCTGACATTACCCATATCCCTAATCCTAGCCCTAACCCTAACAAATACCCCAGCCCTAATCCTAGCCCTAAACCTAGATTAATCTTAACCCTAGCCCTAACCCTAGCTCTAACCCCAATACTAACCCTAGCCCTAATCTTAGCGCTAATTTCACCCTATCTTTAAACCTAACCCTAACCCTAGATCTAAGAATAATATAACTCTCACACTAGCCCTATCACAAGTTCTAACCCTATCCCTTAACGTAACCCTAACCCTAGCCCTAAATTTAGTCCTAAACTTTGCCCTATCCATAGCCCAAGAACCAACCTTAGATCATAATCTATCTCTAAATCTAACCCTAACCCGAAGACTAAGCCTAAACCTAACACTAGCCCTAACCCTAACACTAAACCTAAAACTAGCCCTAATCCTAGCCCTAGCTCTATAAAAACAATCGGGCAATAAGCTCTATCCCCAACCCTTAAACTAAACCAAACCCTAACCATACACATACCCCTAACCCTAGCCCTAATTCAAGTTTTAAGCTGAACCCTAAAACTAAACCTGACACTGACTCTGACACTAACACTAATCCTAGCTCTAAACATCACCCTAATCCTAACACTAACCCTAACACTAAACCTAGCCCTAATCTTAACCCTAAAAGTAGCCCTAATCGTAACCCTTGTAGTTACATTAGCCATAATCCTAACCCTATCACTAACAACCCAAATCCTAGCCCTAATCCGAGCCCTAACCTGAGCTTTAACCCTAACCCTAACACTAGCCCTAGCCCTAATCATAACCATGACCCTAGCCCTAACCTTATACATTACCATAAAAATAACCCTAACCCTAATAATAACCCTAGGCCTAAACCTAACCCTATCTCTAATCCTATACCTATCCATTTCCCTAAACCTAACATGAACCCTAATTCTAAGCCTATCATTACTCAAACCCTTACCCTAATGCTAATTCAACACATAACTTTAAGCCTTAACCTATTCAAAACTCTAACCTAGACCTTCACCTTAATAATACCCCTAGCCGGAGAAGATGGCCGCTGCGTACGGGGGTTGCTGAAGTGCTGAGCGTGGTGCTCAGAAGAGCGGCTTTAATAGAGATATTGCACAGTCTGTTAGAGCTACTTTCACCGTTAATCTGTAGCGGACCACTTTGCCAAGCAGCAGGAAGAACAAAGAAATCGAAAAAGAGACGCTTGGCTCCCGGACGCTTGGCTGCTCAGAGCCGCGGGCGCTTTGCTCCCATCTGCTTCCTCTTTCACTTTGCTCCTGGCAGAGAAGCTGAATGTGTAATCAGCAGTGGATTGTAAGTACCTGAGGCAAAGAAAGCTCAGTGCGCCCCGCCTTTTTTTCTTTTCTTTTTTTTTTTTTAATATTTTTTATACAGGGAGAGTTTGTGGATTGGGATTGTTGGCGGGGCTGTGGTTTCTGTGCCAAAAATCCACTCCGCGGGAGCCGCCATTTGCTTTCTGCTTGCTGTCTTGATGGCTCTGTATACATTGTCCAGCAGCCACACCTAGAGGTTGGAGCTGGGCTGTGTGCCAAGCCCTGTCCTCCGAAGGCTGGACTGCAGCCTCGAGCGCCTCGGTGGCCTGTTCGCCGCTGCACCTTCGGGCAGAGCCTGCTCTGGGGTCGTTCTGCACCCCCTTGCCAGGGGACCCGTGCTCCGGAGGAGGGGGATGGAGAGCCGCGGCGGCAGCCGCTTGAGCCCCAGGGGCCGGGCACCGGGCTGAAGAGCTGCAGAGGCCAGGGCGGCTCTGCTACGGTCGCAGACGAGCGCAGCGCCCGTGAGCGCAGCCCAGAGACGGAGGCGACGGTGGCAGGGTTTCATTTCTAGGAATCTGTACTGCAAACAGAAGCAGCAGTTTGTATAATCCCAAGAACTTGCTTATGCCAGGAAGCTGTAAGGGCAACATGAATATCATTGAGGAGATCTAACATGGTGGCAGGCGCAGAGAGATCAAGTCTCTGACATCTTCAACTGCGCGGGCATAGGGAGCCGTAAACTGTCTAAATGCTCTTTGCTCAGGATCAGTAGGCAATGCTGAGCTGACGTGGATCTGGGGTGTACAGGCTGGGCCCCTCAGAACACACACACAGAGCCCGAATCGGAGGCAATTAAGCTCCGGTTCTCCTGCTTTGTGTGACTCAGCACTAACGATCCCACTGAAATAATTGGTCGGCCCTTAGGAACTTACAGAGGTAAAAGCCAACTGAGCCTTCATAGGCAGTGGCCACAGGACTGAAACGGGGATTGGGAGAGACAGTCAGGACCCACCCGTTGCATTGGTCACCCGGCAAAGGGAACGAACAGTCACCATTTGCATGGGATACCACCATGGCAGAGAAATGGCGTCATGGGTGGAGGAGATAACTGCATTGAAACCAGCGTGACAGGTGTGTAATCCCCTAGTCATCTCTCTCCACACAGCGGGGAAACCTTAAGGACCACTCCCAGCTCTCCTGTGAACGCAATAACCAGACTGAGGGAATCAGGAGTGGCGCGGGACTCGCGGCGCAGAACTCCCGGCTACCGCTCCCACCAGTGCTGACAACTGAGGTCTCTTGCACCAGCTACCGGGGGCGTGGCTACAGGAGGGCAAGCAAATTCGCTGGGGGATCTCAGCCCCAAGCTCTACAAACTTAGGGTCTGAGGGAGGCAAACAGGGAGAGTGAGCCCAGGTGTTCATGAAAACAGGGCTCCCAGGAGCAGCAGACCTGGAGTGTAGCCAGTATTGTGGTGAGCGCCACAGGTGAGCACGGCCTGGCTTGAGGAAACACAAGACAAGACCCTAGACACTCAGGATTGGAGACCCGCCCAGTCTAGGAGAAAGAGCTGCTGCACAGTGAATGGTTCCCACCTATTGAGAGGAGAAGCTTGGCCCAGTGGGCACAGCTCCACCTACTGGAAGAGAAGTTAATAGAACTCTAGGACTGCATTTATTATTATTATTATTATTATTATTATTATTATTATTATTATTATTATTATCATCATCATTTTTTTCTTTTTCTTTCTTCTTTTTCTTTCATTTTCAATTTTTATTTGTTGTTGTTCTTTAACTTTTTTTCAATGTTTCTAATTTTCTTTTTAATTTTTTTATTTTATTATTATTATTTTAAATTTCAATTTTCATTTTTTTATTATCATTATTATTTTTGTTAAATTTTTTTATCGTCTTTTCTTTCTTTCTTTATTATCTAATCTTTGTTATTTTTGTTTCTTTTGTCTTTTCATTTCTTTTCAATTTTCTTATTCCCCCTTCCTTGAATTCTACCTGCCTACTCTCATTCTCTTTAGTGACTTCTTCCCTTCCCTTCTAATATCTTTCCTCCCAAGCATCAAATAAATCTATAAGAGTAAACAGAAACTCAGCAGTCAAACAGAACAAGAAGTAACATGAGCAGCATAAAAAAGCAAGGAAGAAAAGGAGTACAAACAATGAAGGACAGCCTAAATATTCAGGAGGACCTAGAGTCATCAGAAAAATGGTCATATAAAGAACTCAAGGAATACCTTAGACAGATGGAATGGAACCTTAAAGAAGATACGAGACAGCAAATCCAAACAGTGAAAGAACACTTTGAAAATGAATTACATAAACAGATAAAAGAAGAAGTTAAGCATCTTTATCAGGAGATAGAGATTATAAAAAAAAAAACAATAATTCTAGAAATGAAGGAAACGATAAACCAAATTAAAAACTCAATTGAGAGTATCACCAACAGAGTGGAGCAAGTAGAAGCCAGAACATCAGATAATGAAGACCAAATATATCATCCTGAAAAGAGCCTAGCCAAATCAGAAAGGCTGGTTAAAAATCATGAGAAAAACATCCAAGAGATATGGGATAACATAAAAAAAACAAACCTACGAGTCATTGGGATAGAAGAAGGTACAGAGATTCAAACCAAGGGAATGAGTAGCCTGCTGAATGAAATAATTACAGAAAACTTTCCAGAAATAAAAAAGGAAACGGATATACAAATTGTAGATGCATACAGGACACCGAGCACACAAAATCACAGTAGACCAACGCCAGGACACATTGTTATGAAGATATCCAATATACAGAACAAATAGAAAATATTAAAAGCTACAAGAGAAAGGAGGCAGATTACATTCAGGGGGTAAACCAATAAGGTTAACAACGGATTTTTCATCACAGACGCTGAAAGCGAGAAGATCCTGGAACAACGTATTTCAAACACTGAAAGACAATGGATGCCAACCAAGAATTCTGTATCCAGCAAAATTAAGCTTCAGGTATGACAACGAAATAAAAATCTTTCATGATAAACAAAAGCTAAAAGAATTTGCAGCCAGAAAACCAGCATTGCAAAGCATCATGAGCAAAACACTACACGAGGAAGAAATGAAAAACAATAACCAAAACCATCAGTGGGAAGTGCCTCTATAAAGACAGAGGGTGGGGGGAAAGCTAACCATGGAGAAACAAACTAAACTAAAAAAAAAAAAGAAGAAGAAAATAAATAATCAAACATGGCTGGAAGTACAAACCATATATCAATAGTAACTCTAAACGTTAATGGCTAAAACTCTCCAATAAAGCGACATAGGCTGGTAACATGGATTAAAAAAACAAATCCAACATTATGCTGCCTCCAGGAGACACATCTGATTGGAAAAGATATACACAGGCTGAAGGTGAAAGGTTGGGAAAAAATATACCACGCACATGGTCCTCGTAAGCAAGCAGGGGTGGCCATCCTCATATCGAATAAAATTGACTTCAAGACTAAATTAATCAAAAGGGATAAGGAAGGACATTATATACTGTTAAAAGGAACCATTCACCAACAAGACATAACAATTATCAATATTTATGCACCAAATAATGGTGCTGCGACGTTCATAAAACAAATTCTCCTCAAGTTCAAGAATCAAATACACCACAACACAATAATTATGGGTGACTTCAACACACCTCTCTCACAATTGGACAGATCCTCCAAACAAAAGCTGAATAAAGAAACTATAGAACTCAATATCACAATCAACAAACTAGACTTAACTGACATATATAGAATATATCAACCATCATCAAGTGGATATACTTTTTTCTCAGCAGCACATGGATCCTTCTCAAAAATAGACCATATATTATGCCATAGGGCAACCCTCAGTAAATATACAGGGGTGGAGATAATACCATGCATTTTATCTGATCATAATGGAATGAAACTGGAAATCAATGATAAAAGAAGGAAGGAAAAATTCTACATCACATGGAAAATGAACAATATGTTACTGAATGATCAATGGGTTACAGAAGACATAAAGGAGGAAATCAAAAAATTCTTATAGATAAATGAAAATACAGACACAACATATCGGAATCTATGGGACACAATGAAAGCAGTTTTAAGAGGGAAATTCATCGCTTGGAGGTCATTCCTCAAAAAAAGGAAAAACCAACAAATAAATGAGCTCACACTTCATCTCAAAGCCCTAGAAAAGGAAGAGCAAAACAAGAGCAAATGTAGCAGAAGGCAAGAAATAATTAAAATCAGAGCAGAAATTAACGAAATTGAAACAAAAGAAACTATTGAAAAAATTAACAAAACTAAAAGTTGGTTCTTTGAAAAAATAAATAAGATCGACAGACCCTTAGCCATGCTAACGAAGAGAAGAAGAGAGAGAACTCAAATTACTAACATACGGGATGAAAAAGGCAATATCACAACAGACACTACAGAAATACAGAAGACAATTAGAAATTATTTTGAAAACCTATATTCCAATAAAATAGAAGATAGTGAAGACATCGATAAATTCCTTAAGTCATATGATTTGCCCAGACTGAGTCAGGAGGATACTCACAACTTAAACAGACCAATAACAATAGATGAAATAGAAGAAGCAATCAAAAGACTTCCAACCAAGAAAAGCCCAGGACCGGATGGGTATACAGCGGAGTTTTACAAAACCTTTAAGGAAGAATTAATACCAATACTTTTCAAGTTATTTCAGGAAATAGAAAAAGAAGGAGCTCTGCCAAATTCATTCTATGAGGCCAACATCACCCTGATTCCGAAACCAGACAAAGACACCTCAAAGAAAGAAACCTACAGACCAATATCTCTGATGAACCTAGATGCAAAAATCCTCAATAAAATTCTGGCGAATCGGATACAAAGGCACATCAAAATAATTGTGCACCATGATCAAGTAGGATTCATCCCTGGGATGCAAGGATGGTTCAATATACGGAAATCAATAAATGTCATTCACCACATCAATAGACTTAAAAATAAAAACCATATGATCATCTCAATAGATGCAGAAAAAGCATTCAACAAAGTACAGCATCCCTTTATGCTCAAAACATTAGAAAAACTAGGTATAACAGGAACTTACCTAGACATTGTAAAAGCTATCTATGCTAAGCCTCAGGCTAGCATCATTCTCAATGGAGAAAAATAGAAGGCATTCCCCCTAAAATCTGGAACAAGACAGGGATGCCCTCTATCACCACTTCTATTCAATATAGTTCTCAAAACACTGGCCAGAACAATTAGACAGATGAAAGAAATTAAAGGCATAAAAATAGGAAAGGAAGAACTTAAATTATCACTATTTGCAGATGATATGATATTATACCTAGAAGATCCAAAAGGGTCTACAAAAAAACTACTAGAACTAATAAATGAATTCAGCAAATTGGCAGGATATAAAATCAACACGCATAAATCAAAGGCATTTCTGTATATCAGCGACAAAACTTCTGAAACGGAAATAAGGAAAAACACTCCATTCACAATATCCTCAAAAAAATAAAATACTTGGGAATCAACCTAACAAAAGAGGTGAAAGATTTATACAATGAAAACTACAAAACCCTAAAAAGAGAAGTAGAAGAAGATCTTAGAAGATGGAAAAATATACCCTGTTCATGGATAGGCAGAACTAACATCATCAAAATGGCGATATTACCAAAAGTTCTCTATAGGTTTAATGCAATGCCAATCAAAATCCCAACGGCATTTCTTGTAGAAATGGATAAAGCAATCATGAAATTCATATGCAAAAATAAAAGATCCAGAATAGCAAAAGCAATTCTAATCAGTAAGTGCAAATCAGGCGGTATAGTGATACCAGACTTAAAACTATATTACAGAGCAATAGTAACAAAAACAGCATGGTACTGGTACCAAAACAGGAGGGTGGACCAATGGTACAGAATAGAGGACACAGAGACTAATCCACAAAGCTACAACTATCTTATATTTGATAAAGGAGCCAAAAGCATGCAATGGAGGGAGGATAGCATCTTCAACAAATGGTGCTGGGAAAACTGGAAATCCATATGCAACAAAATGAAACTGAATCCCCTCCTCTCGCCATGCACAAAAGTTAACTCAAAGTGGATCAAGGAGCTAGATATCAAATCAGAGACTCTGCGTCTGATAGAAGAAAAAGTTTGCACCGATCTACATATTGTAGGGTCGGGCTCCAAATTCCTTAATAGGACACCCATAGCACAAAAGTTGATAACAAGAATCAACAAATGGGACTTACTTAAACTGAAAAGTTTTCTCTCAGCAAGAGAAACAATAAAAGAGGTAAATAGGGAGCCTACATCATGGGAACAAATTTTTACTCCTCACACTTCAGATAGAGCCCTAATATCCAGAGTATACAAAGAACTCAAAAAATTAGACAATAAGAGAACAAACAACCCAATCAACAAATGGGCCAAAGACCTGAACAGACACTTCTCAGAGGAGGACATACAATCAATCAACAAGTACATGAAAAAATGCTCACCATCTCTAGCAGTCAGAGAAGTGCAAATCAAAACCACCCTAAGATACCATCTCACTCCAGTAAGATTGGCAGCCATTATGAAGTCAAACAACAACAAGTGCTGGTGAGGATGTGGGGAAAAGGGTACTCTTGTACATTGCTGGTGGGACTGCAAACTGGTGCGGCCAATCTGGAAAGCAGTATGGAGATTCCTGGGAAAGCTGGGAATGGAACCACCATTTGACCCAGCTATTGCCCTTCCTGGACTATTCCCTGAAGACCTTAAAAGAGCGTACTACAGGGATACTGCTACATCGATGTTCATAGCAGCACAATCCACAATTGCTAGACTGTGGAACCAAACCAGATGCCCTTCAATAGATGAATGGATAAAAAAAAATGTGGCATTTATACACCATGGAGTATTACGCAGCACTAAAAAATGACAAAATCATATAATTTGCAGGGAAATGGATGGCACTAGAGCAGATTATGCTTAGTGAAGCTAGCCAATCCCTAAAAAACAAATACCAAATGTCTTCTTTGATATAATGAGAGCAACTAAGAACAGAGCAGGGAGGAAGAGCAGGAAGAAAAGATTAACATTAAACAGATACATGAGGTGGGATGGAAAGGGAGAGAAAAGGGAAATTGCATGGTAATGGAGGGAGACCCTCATTGTTATACAAAATTACATATAAGAGGTTGTGAGGGGAATGGGAAAATAAACAATGAGAGAAATAATTACAGTGGATGGGGTAGAGAGAGAAGATGGGAGGGGAGGGAGGGGGATAGTATAGGATAGGAGAGGTAGCAGAATACAACAGTTACTAATAGGGCATTATGTAAAAATGTGGATGTGTAACCGATGTGATTCTGCAATCTGTATTTGAGGTAAAATTGGGAGTTCATAACCAACTTGAATCTAATGTATGAAATATGATATGTCAATAGCTTTATAATGTTTTGAACAACCAATAAAAAAAATAAATTAAAAAAAATAATAATACCCCTAGCCCTAAACTTGACCATAACAATAAACCTAAACTTTACACTAGACGTACCCATAATCCAAACCGTAAAACTATATTTAAACATAATTCTAGACTTGAAATTAGCCATACTCCTAATCCTAGCCCTAACTCTAAAACAAACCCTAGCCCTAAACCTAGACTTAATCATAACCCTAATCCTAACCCTTATTCTAAACATCACCCTACCTCTAAAACTAGCACAACACCTTACCCTAAACTAAATCCTAAATCTAACCCTAATTCTATGCATAAGCTGAACACTAACCATAGACCTAATCCTAGCCTTAATTTAGCTCTATCCTTAACCCTAACCCTAACCTTAGCCCTAAGAATAAAATAATTCTCACACTAGCCCTTTTACTAGTTCTAAACCTAGCCCTTACCATAACCCTAACCTAGCCCTACCCCTTGCCCAATCCTTAGTCCTAGCCCAAAGCCTAAGCCTAAGCCTCACACTAACACTAAACCTAATCCTAATGCTATTCATAAAACTAGCCCTAACCCTACCACTAGCAGTAAAACAAAAACAAGCAATAGTCCTAACTGTAAATCTAACTTAAACCAAACCTTAACACTACACCTAGACCTAACCATAGCCTTAATTCGAGTCCTAACCCTAACCTTAAAAGTATACCTGACACTGGCTCATATGCTAAATTCACCCTAGCTTGAAACACCATCCTAAACTTAAACCAAAACTTAACAGTGACCCTTGCCCTTATTTGAGTCCTAACCCTAACCCTGACCCTGAGTCATATCGTAAAACTAAATGTAGCTCTATATATCATCCTAAACTTAAACTTAACCCTAAAAGTAAAACTAAACCTCCCTCTAACCCTAACCCTAAAACTAACCCTAATTGTAACCCTAGTTCTTATATTAGTGATTGCCCTAACCCAAGTCCTAACCCTAACACAAAACTAGCCCTAATTCGAACCCTAAATCTAACTTTAACCTTAACCCTACCCTAACTCTAGCCATAACCCTAGCTCTAAACCTATCCCTTACCCTAAGTGAAACCTTAACCCTAATGGTAAACCTAGACCTATCCCTAATCCTTAGGCTAACCAAAATCCTAACTTTATTAATAGTCCTGACCCTAGCCCTCATTCTACCTCTAATCCTATCCCAAACCCTTTCTCTAACCCTGACCCTTAATCTGACCCTAACACAAACCCTAGGTCTAAAACTGACCCTAACCCTAGAGCAAACCTTAACACTGGCAATACCGCTAACTTATACCTAAACCTAACCCTAACCCTAGCCCTAAGTCTAACTCTAACTCTCACACTATCCCTATCCCTAGTTCTAAGCCTATCCATTACCATAACCCTAACCCTAGCCCGAACCCTTGCCCTATCTTTAGTCGTAGCCCTAACCCTATATCTAACCCTACCTTGAAATCTAACCCTAACCATAAGCCTAAGCCAAACACTAAAACTAGCCCTAACCTTAATGCTAATGGTAAAAGTAGCCCTAACCCTAACACAATCAGTAAAACAAACTGAGCAATAGCCCTAATCATAAGCCTTAACTTCAACCAAAACTTAACACTAAACCTCGACTTAACCATAGCCTTAATTCGAGTCCTAACCCTAACCTTAAATCTAACCCTGGCCCTGACTCATACCCTAATGCTCACCCTAGCTCTAAACACCCTCCTAATCTTAAACTGAAACCTAAATGTAAACATATTCCTAATTGGAGTCCTAACCATAATCCTGATGCTGACTCATATCCTAACACTAAACCTAGCTCCAAATATCATCCTAACCTTAAACCTAACCCTAACACTAGACCTACCCCTAACCCTAACCCTAAAACAAACCCTCATTGTAACCCTAGGTCTCACATTAGCCATTTCCTTATCATTAGCCCAAACCCTAACCCCAAACTAGCCCTAACTTAGCCCTAAACCTAGATTTAAGCCTAACCCAAACTCTAGCCCTAACACTAGCTCTAAGGCTATCGCTTACCCTATGAATAACCCTAACCCTAATGGTAGCCCTAGACCTATGTGTACTCCTTAGGCTAACCCAAATCCTAACCTTTTTTTTGTTGTTGTTAAGTAAAATATGCATGTTTTTATTTTTATTTTTTTTTTAATTTTTTATTGTTGGCTGTTCAAAACATTACATAGTACTTGATATATCATATTTCACAATTTGATTCAAGTGGGTTATGAGCTCCCATTTTTACCCCATATACAGATTGCAGAATCACATCAGTTACACATCCATTGATTTACATATTGCCATACTAGTGTCTGTTGTATTCTGCTGCCTTTCCTATCCTCTACTATACCCCCTCCCCTCCCCTCCCCTCCCCTCTTCTCTCTCTGCCCCCTCTACTGACATTCGTTTGTCCCCCTTGTATTATTTTTCCCCTTCCCCTCCCTTCCTCTTGTATGTACTTTTGTATAACTCTGAGGGTCTCCTTCCATTTCCATGCATTTTCCCTTCTCTCTCCCATTCCCTCCCACCTCTCATCCCTGTTTAATGTTAATCTTCTTCTCATGCTCTTCGACCCTACTCTGTTCTTAGTTACTCTCCTTATATCAAAGAAGACATTTGGCATTTGTTTTTTAGGGATTGGCTAGCTTCACTTAGCATAATCTGCTCTAATGCCATCCATTTCCCTGTAAATTCTATGATTTTGTCATTTTTTAATGCAGAGTAATACTCCATTGTGTATAAATGCCACATTTTTTTTATCCATTCATCCATTGAAGGGCATCTAGGTTGGTTCCACAGTCTAGCTATTGTGAATTGTGCTGCTATGAACATCGATGTAGCAGTGTCCCTGTAGCATGCTCTATTTAGGTCTTTAGGGAATAGACCGAGAAGGGGAATAGCTGGGTCAAATGGTGGCTCCATTCCCAGCTTTCCAAGAAATCTCCATACTGCTTTCCAAATTGGCTGCACCAATTTGCAGTCCCACCAGCAATGTACAAGTGTACCCTTTTCCCCACATCCTCGCCAGCACTTGTTGTTTGACTTCATAATGGCTGCCAATCTAACTGGAGTGAGATGGTATCTTAGGGTGGTTTTGATTTGCATTTCTCTGACTGCTAGAGATGGTGAGCATTTTTTCATGTACTTGTTGATTGATTGTATGTCCTCCTCTGAGAAGTGTCTGTTCAGGTCCTTGGCCCATTTGTTGATTGGGTTGTTTGTTCTCTTATTGTCTAATTTTTTGAGTTCTTTGTATACTCTGGATATTAGGGCTCTATCTGAAGTGTGAGGAGTAAAGATTTGTTCCCAGGATGTAGGCTCTCTATTTACCTCTCTTATTGTATCTTTTGCTGAGAAAAAACTTTTTAGTTTGAGTAAGTCCCATTTGTTGATTCTAGTTATTAACTTTTGTGCTATGGGTGTCCTATTGAGGAATTTGGAGCCCGACCCCACAGTATGTAGAACGTAGCCAACTTTTTCTTCTATCAGATGGCGTGTCTCTGATTTGATATCAAGCTCCTTGATCCATTTTGAATTAACTTTTGTGCATGGTGAGAGAAAGGGATTCAGTTTCATTTTGTTGCATATGGATTTCCAGTTTTCCCAGCACCATTTGTTGAAGATGCTATCCTTCCTCCATTGCATGCTTTTAGACCCTTTATCAAATATAAGATAGTTGTAGTTTTGTGGATTGGTTTCTGTGTCCTCTATTCTGTACCATTGGTCCACCCGCCTGTTTTGGTACCAGTACCATGCTGTTTTTGTTACTATTGCTCTGTAATATAGTTTGAAGTCTGGTATCGCTATACCGCCTGATTCACACTTCCTGCTTAGCATTGTTTTTGCTATTCTGGGTCTTTTATTTTTCCATATGAATTTCATGATTGCTTTCTCTATTTCTACAAGAAATGCCGTTGGGATTTTGATTGGCATTGCATTAAACCTATAGAGAACTTTTGGTAATATCGCCATTTTGATGATGTTAGTTCTGCCTATCCATGAACAGGGTATATTTTTCCATCTTCTAAGATCTTCTTCTATTTCTCTCTTTAGGGTTCTGTAGTTTTCATTGTATAAGTCTTTCACCTCTTTTGTTAGGTTGATTCCCAAGTATTTTATTTTTTTTTGAAGATATTGTGAATGGAGTGGTTGTCCTCATTTCCATTTCAGAGGATTTGTCACTGATATACAGGAATGCCTTTGATTTATGCGTGTTGATTTTATATCCTGCCACTTTGCTGAATTCATTTATTAGCTCTAATAGTTTCTTTGTAGACCCTTTTGGGTCTGCTAGGTATAGAATCATGTCATCTGCAAATAGTGATAATTTAAGTTCTTCTTTTCCTATTTTGATGCCTTTAATTTCTTTCGTCTGTCTAATTGCTCTGGCCAGTGTTTCGAGAACTATGTTGAACAGAAGTGGTGAGAGAGGGCATCCCTGTCTTGTTCCAGATTTTAGAGGGAATGCCTTCGATTTTTCTCCATTCAGAATGATGCTAGCCTGAGGCTTAGCATAGATTGCTTTTACAATATTGAGGTATGTTCCTGTTATCCCTAGTTTTTCTAGAGTTTTGAACATAAGGGGATGCTGTACTTTGTCGAATGCTTTTTCCGCATCTATCGAGATGATCATATGGTTCTTATTTTTAAGTCTATTGATGTGGTGAATAACATTTATTGATTTCCGTATATTGAACCAGCCTTGCATCCCAGGAATGAATCCTACTTGATCATGGTGCACAATTTTTTTGATATGTTTTTGTATCCGAGTGGCCAGAATTTTATTGAGGATTTTTGCATCTAGGTTCATTAGAGATATTGGTCTGTAGTTTTCTTTCTTTGAAGTGTCTTTGTCTGGTTTAGGTATCAGGGTGATGTTGGCCTCGTAGAATGAATTTGGAAGTTCTCCCTCTTTTTCTATTTCCCGAAGTAGCTTGAAAAGTATTGGTATTAGTTCCTCTTTAAAGGTTTTGTAAAACTCTGCTGTATACCCATCCGGTCCTGGGCTTTTCTTAGTTGGTAGTCTTTTGATGGTTTCTTCTATTTCCTCAATTGATATTGGTCTGTTTAGGTTGTCTATATCCTCCTGACTCAATCTGGGCAGATCATATGACTTAAGAAATTTATCTATGCCTTCACTATCTTCTAATTTATTGGAGTATAAGGATTCAAAATAATTTTTGATTATCTTCTGTATTTCTGAATTGTCTGTTGTGATATTGCCTCTTTCATCCCGTATGTTAGTGATTTGAGTTCTCTCTCTTCTTCTCTTCGCTAGCATGGCTAAGGGTCTGTCGATTTTGTTTATTTTTTCGAAGAACCAACTTTTAGTTTTGTCAATTTTTTCAACTGTTTCTTTTGTTTCGATTTCATTAATTTCAGCTCTGATTTTAATTATTTCTTGCCTTCTACTTCTTTTGCTGTTGTTTTGCTCTTCTTTTTCTAGGATTTTGAGATGAAGTATGAGATCATTTATTTGTTGGTTTTTTTCTTTTTTTAAGGAATGAACTCCAAGCAATGAATTTTCCTCTTAGAACTGCTTTCAATGTGTCCCATAGATTCCGATATGTTGTGTCTGTGTTTTCATTAATCTCTAAGAATTTTTTAATTTCCTCCTTGATGTCTTCTATAACCCATTGATCATTCAGTAACCTATTGTTCATTCTCCAAGTGATGTATTCTTTTTCCTTCCTTCTTTTATCGTTGATTTTCAGTTCCATTCCATTATGATCAGATAGGATGCATGGTATTATCTCTACTCCTTTGTATTGTCTAAGAGTTTCCCTGTGCCATAATATATGATCTATTTTTGAGAAGGATCCATGTGCTGCTGAGAAAAAAGTGTAACTGCTTGATGTTGGGTGGTATATTCTATATATGTCAATTAAGTCTAGGTTATTAATTGTGTTATTGAGTTCTATAGTTTCCTTATTCAACTTTTGTTTGGAAGATCTGTCCAGTGGTGATAGAGGTGTGTTGAAGTCTCCCATGATTATTGTATGGTGGTCTATTAGACTCTTGAACTTGAGAAGAGTTTGTTTGATGAACATAGCTGCACCATTGTTTGGGGCATATATATTTATGATTGTTATGTCTTGTTGGTGTATGGTTCCCTTGAGCAGTATGTAGTGTCCCTCTTTATCCCTTTTGATTAACTTTGGCTTAAAATCTATTTTATTTGATATGAGTATGGATACTCCTGCTTGTTTCCGAAGTCCATATGAGTGATATGATTTTTCCCAACCTTTCACCTTCAGCCTATGTATGTCTTTTCCTATCAAATGCGTCTCCTGTAGGCAGCATATTGTTGGGTCTTGTTTTGTGATCCATTCTACTAGCCTGTGTCTCTTGATTGGTGAGTTTAAGCCATTAACATTTAGGGTTATTATTGAGATATGGGTTGTTCTTCCAGCCATATTTGTTTATTTATGTTACTAAACATGGTTTGTTTTCCACTTTGATTATTTTCCCCCCTTTAGTGTCCTACCTCCCACTGTTGGTTTTCATTGTTATTTTCCATTTCCTCTTCCTGTAATGTTTTGCCAAGGATGTTTTGAAGAGATGGTTTTCTAGCTGCAAATTCTTTTAACTTTTGTTTATCGTGGAAGGTTTTAATTTCATCTTCCATCCTGAAGCTTAATTTCGCTGGAAACACAATTCTTGGTTGGAACCCATTTTCTTTCAGTGTTTGAAATATGTTATTCCAGGATCTTCTAGCTTTCAGAGTCTGTGTTGAAAGATCAGCTGTTATCCTAATTGGCTTACCCCTAAATGTGATCTGCTTCCTTTCTCTTGTAGCTTTTAAAATTCTCTCCTTATTCTGTATGTTGGGCATCTTCATTATAATGTGTCTAGGTGTGGGTCTCTTATGATTTTGCACATTCGGCGTCCTGTAGGCTTCTAGGATTTGGGGTTCTGTCTCATTCTTCAAGTCTGGGAAGTTTTCTCGTATTATTTCATTGAATAGATTGCTCATTCCTTTGGTTTGAAACTCTGTTCCTTCCTGTATCCCAATGACTCTTAAATTTGGTCTCTTGATGTTATCCCATATTTCTTGGATGTTCTGCTCATGGTTTCTTAACAGTCTTGCTGAGCTGTCTATGTTCTTTTCAAGTTGAAATACTTTATCTTCATTGTCTGATGTTCTGTCTTCTAAGTGTTCTACTCTGCTGGTAGTATTCTCAATTGAGTTTTTAAGTTGGCTTATTGCTTCCTGCATTTCTAGGATTTCTGTTTGTTTGTTTTTTATAACCTCTATTTCCCTGTATAGTTGATCTTTTGCTTCTTGGATTTGTTTATGTAATTCATTGTTGAAGTGATCTTTCATTGTCTGATTTTGCTGTCTGATGTCTTCCTTGAGACTCCAGATCATCTGAAGCATGTATATCCTGAATTCTTTATCTGACATTCCATCAGCTGCAGCTATTACCTCTTCTAACGTTGAGTTGACCTGCAATGCTTGTGGTCCTTTCTTTCCTTGTCTCTTCATACTGTTCGCGTTCCTTTCTACTTGGTGAAACTGTTGTGCTATTGAATTTTCCCCCTATATATTTATATTGGTCTTGTATAGTTGCAAAGTCTCCCTCGCAGGTGCGGGCGGCGGCTCTGCCCCTCCTCCAATTGGGGCAATGTGCCTACCACGCCGGCAGGCCGCTGGGCCTGCTCTACCAGTCGGTAGCAGGTCCGCCGACCTTGCAGGCGCGGGCGGCAGCTCTGTCCCTCTGCGGGCCGCTAGGCTTGTTCTGTCGGTGGTCGCAGTTCTGCCTACTTTGCAGGCGTGGGGGGGGGCGGCTCTACCCTTCCTCAGGCCACTGGGCCTGCTCTGTCTCTCGGTTGCAGGTCTGACCTGTTCTGATAGTGGTCACAGTTCCGACTACCTTGCAGGCGCGGGGGGGAGGGGGCGGCTCTGCCCCTCAGCAGGCCGCTGGGCCTGCTCTGTGTGTGTTCACAGTTCCCTCTACTATGCCGGCGCAGGGGGAGGGGGCGGCTCAGCCTCTCAGCAGGCGGCTGCTCCTCTTCTGCCGGTGGGTCGCAGGCCCGCCTACCTTGCAGGAGTGATTGGAAGCTCTGTCCCGCTGCGGGCCACTGGGCCTTTTCTGTCGGTGGTCACCCTTCCCCTACCTGGCAGGCGAGGGGGGTGGGGGGCGGCTCTGCCCCTCAGCAGGCCGCTGGGCCTGCTCTGTGCGTGTTCACAGTTCCCTCTACTATGCCGGCGCAGGGGGAGGTGGCGGCTCAGCCTCTCAGCAGGTGGCTGCTCCTCTTCTGCCGGTGGGTCGCAGGCCCGCCTACCTTGCAGGAGTGATTGGAAGCTCTGTCCCGCCGCGGGCCACTGGGCCTTTTCTGTCGGTGGTCACCCTTCCCCTACCTGGCAGGCGAGGGGGTTGGGGGGCGGATCTGCCCCTCAGCAGGCCGCTGGGCCTGCTCTGTGCGTGTTCACAGTTCCCTCTACTATGCCGGCGCAGGGGGAGGTGGCGGCTCAGCCTCTCAGCAGGTGGCTGCTCCTCTTCTGCCGGTGGGTCGCAGGCCCGCCTACCTTGCAGGAGTGATTGGAAGCTCTGTCCCGCCGCGGGCCACTGGGCCTTTGGGCCTTTTCTGTCGGTGGTCACCCTTCCCCTACCTGGCAGGCGAGGGGGGTGGGGGGCGGCTCTGCCCCTCAGCAGGCCGCTGGGCCTGCTCTGTGCGTGTTCACAGTTCCCTCTACTATGCCGGCGCAGGGGGAGGGGGCGGCTCAGCCTCTCAGCAGGCGGCTGCTCCTCTTCTGCCGGTGGGTCGCAGGCCCGCCTACCTTGCAGTAGTGATTGGAAGCTCTGTCCCGCCGCGGGCCACTGGGCCTTTTCTGTCGGTGGTCACCCTTCCCCTACCTGGCAGGCGAGGGGGGTGGGGGGCGGCTCTGCCCCTCAGCAGGCCGCTGGGCCTGCTCTGTGCATGTTCACAGTTCCCTCTACTATCTCCTAACCTTATTAATAGTTCTGATCCTAGCCCTCATTCTATCTCTAATCCTATCTCAAACCTGAACACTAACATTGACCCTTATCCTGACCCTAACACAAACCCTAGTTCTAAATCTGACCCTAACACTAGACTAAAAGCTAGCACTAGCCTTGGAACTAAACCTAATCCTAAATCTAGCCTTATATCTTGCTTTAGACCTAAACAAAAACCTAGTCCTAGGCCTAACAATAACCCTTATCCTAACACAAACACTAACCCTACCCCTAGACTTAAACCTACTCCTAATTCTGGCTGTAACCCTAACTTGAACTCTAACCCAGACACTGACTCTACCTTTAACAGTAAACCTACTTCTAAACCTGACACTAACTGAAAATCTAAACCTAACACTAGATCTTGGCATAACCCTAACCCTAAAACTATCCCTACTCATAATCCTAACCCTTACGTTACCCACAGCTTTAACCCTAGGCCTAAAACTAACACAAAACATAGAGCTAATCCTAAGCCTTAACTTAGCCCTAAGCATAACCCTAACCCTAACCCTAACCATAGCCCTAACCCAAAGCTAACCCTCACCTTAGTCCTAACCCTATCTCAAAACCTTACCCTTACTATAAACATAAACCTAGAACTATTCCTGAATGTAACCCTAAACCTAGTCCTAATCCTTATATTAACCCTAGCTCTAAATCTAGCTCTAAACCTACACATTACCCTAACCCTAAACCTAATTGTAACCCTAGCCTTAACCCTAACCATAATCCTAACCCTAAACAGAAAACTAACCCTAGACCTAACCCTAAACTAATACACACTATAGTCCTAACCATAGATCAAACCTTAACCTTTACCATAAACCTAAATATAAACATAGACCTAACCCTATCCCTAAACTTAAATCTAGCCCGGTTCCTAACCCAAAACCTACATCTAACCGTATTTATTACACTAACCCTAACACTAAACTTAATTATTACCATTCCCCTAACCCTAACCCTAATCCTAATCCTACCGTAATCCTATCCCTAAACATAACCCTGAACCTAAACCTTGCTCTAAACCTAATCATAGCTCAGAACCTAACTCTTACACTAAACATAACACTAACTCTAACCCTACGTCTAACCCATACCCTAACACTAACTCAAGACATAATCCTAACCATAAGTCTAGCTATAAACTTAGCTCTAACTGTACACATTACCCTAATCATAACCAATACCCTAATGCTAATTCTAGGCCTAAACCTATCTCAAGGCATAATCCTAACCATAACCCTAGACTTAAACTTAACTCTAACTCTATCCATTACCCTAAACATAACCCTTTCGCTAATGCTACCCCTAGGCCTAACCCTAAACCTATCATTAACCCCAACCCTATCAATTACCTTAAACCTAACCTGAACCCCAAATCTAACCCTATCATTACCCTAACTGTAACCCTAATGCTAATTTGAGCCCTAACC
>NW_027287957.1:0-34350 GCF_047511675.1 Marmota flaviventris
AGACCCACTGGGCACTGCTGGGCGAGGGGCGCTCACCCCTCAGGACCCAGAGGGGACTGAGGGCCGGGGGCGCTCAGCCTGGGGACACAGAGGACACCGGGACCCGCGGGCAAGGGGCGCTCACCCGAGGGGCCCCAGAGGTCACTGGGTCCCTGGCGCGCCAGGGGGCTAACCCCAGAGGCCCGGGCACACCGAGGACCTGCGGGCGAGGGGCGCTCACCCGCAGGCCCGGAGGACAAGGAAGCCTGCTGGGCCCCCCCACAAGGCAGGCGGCTCACCCACAGGACCCCGAGGACACTGGCCACTGGCGGGCGAGGGGCGCTCACCCGCAGCACGCAGTGCAGAATGAATGCCAGGGACCCAGGGGCCCTCCCAGCAGGAGCCTGGGGAAAGGGAACAGGGCTGGGACCCCAGGGAGTTGGGGCGGGGCCGCCACGCGCGCACCAGCAGCACCCCAGAGCACACTGAGCACTGCAGGGCGAGGGGCGCTCACCAGCAGGGCCCAGAGCGCCCTGGGGACTGCAGGCCGCCTGGGGCGCTCAGCCACAGCCAGCAGGCCAGGCCCAGCACTGCCGAAGGAGGGGTGCTCATCCCCAGGAACTAAGGAAGCCTGAGCCCCCGAGGGCCAGGGCGGCTCCCCTCCACACTCAGGGCCGCCCGGAGCACTGCTGGGTGAGGGGCGCTCACCCCCAGAACCCCGAGCAGCCTGAGCACTGGGGGGCTGAGGGAGCTCACCCGCAGCAACCCTGGAGAGTGAGTGCCCGTGGGCCAGGGGCGCTCACCCACAGGCTCAGAGTCCTGGGCCCCTTTTGGGGAGATGCCCTCAGCCCCAAGTCTCGCTTACCTGGGCCAGGGTGGGACAGTGGTGCCCTTTTCACGGGTCTCAGCAGGTCCTCCATGACGGTGGGGAGATGTCCTCTGCCAAATCCGCCCCGCTCCTGCCCAGGTGGGCGTTGCTCCGCATCCAAGGGTCCCACAGGGTTCTTCCCTGGGGCCCAGAGAGCGCCCGGTGGCGCGTCCCAGGAGATCCCCACAGGCCTTGGAAATTGGCCCCACGTCCACTGGTGCCAGGGACCTCCGCAATCCCGGGCAGGTTGGGGTCACGCACAGGAGCGCAGCCCCATGGGCCAAAAGGCCAGAAAATGGTGTGTCCCGCGGAATGGATCCGGGTCCCCGGTGTCCTGGGAGTTGAGATCCCCTAACAGTGTTCTTGGGGTCGCAGGTTTTGAGCACAAGCCTGCCTGCAGGGCCCCACCAAAGGCCAAAAGCCAGGTGTTTGCCAGGAGGAGCTCTCCACCTTGCTCCAAGTCTCCGGGGTGGCGTCCTCCACAGGGACTCTTCAGCCCTCAGGCCAAAGAGGGTGTCCCAGCCTGGGAGAGCAAGACCCCAGCCACACAGTTCGCTCCCCAGGCGCCAGGTGGCCTCAGGGCTCAGAGGAGACTGGGCCCTGGCGGGCCAAGGGGAACTCCCCGACAGGCCCAGAGGACACTGAGCCCTGGCAGGCGAGGGGCGCTCACCCACAGGGCCCAGGGCAGACTGAGCACTGGCGAGGGAGGGGCACCACCCACGGGCCCCAGAGGAGACCCACTGGGCACTGCTGGGCGAGGGGCGCTCACCCCTCAGGACCCAGAGGGGACTGAGGGCCGGGGGCGCTCAGCCTGGGGACACAGAGGACACCGGGGACCCGCGGGCAAGGGGCGCTCACCCGAGGGGCCCCAGAGGTCACTGGTCCCTGGCGCGCCAGGGGGGCTAACCCCAGAGGCCCGGGCACACCGAGGACCTGCGGGCGAGGGGCGCTCACCCGCAGGCCCCGGAGGACAAGGAAGCCTGCTGGGCCCCCCACAAGCAGGCGGCTCACCCACAGGACCCCGAGGACACTGGCCACTGGCGGGGGGGCGCGCTCACCCGCAGCACGCAGTGCAGAATGAATGCCAGGGACCCAGGGGCCCTCCCAGCAGGAGCCTGGGGAAAGGGAACAGGGCTGGGACCCCAGGGAGTTGGGGCGGGGGCCGCCACGCGCGCACCAGCAGCACCCCAGAGCACACTGAGCACTGCAGGGCGAGGGGCGCTCACCAGCAGGGCCCAGAGCGCCCTGGGGACTGCAGGCCGCCTGGGGCGCTCAGCCACAGCCAGCAGGCCAGGCCCAGCACTGCCGAAGGGAGGGGTGCTCATCCCAGGAACTAAGGAAGCCTGAGCCCCCCGAGGGCCAGGGCGGCTCCCTCCACACTCAGGGCCGCCCGGAGCACTGCTGGGTGAGGGGCGCTCACCCCCAGAACCCCGAGCAGCCTGAGCACTGGGGGGCTGAGGGAGCTCACCCGCAGCAACCCTGGAGAGTGAGTGCCCGTGGGCCAGGGGCGCTCACCCACAGGGCTCAGAGTCCTGGGCCCCTTTTGGGGAGATGCCCTCAGCCCCAAGTCTCGCTTACCTGGGCCAGGGTGGGACAGTGGTGCCCTTTTCACGGGTCTCAGCAGGTCCTCCATGACGGTGGGGAGATGTCCTCTGCCAAATCCGCCCCGCTCCTGCCCAGGTGGGCGTTGCTCCGCATCCAAGGGTCCCACAGGGTTCTTCCCTGGGGCCCAGAGAGCGCCCGGTGGCGCGTCCCAGGAGATCCCCACAGGCCTTGGAAATTGGCCCCACGTCCACTGGTGCCAGGACCTCCGCAATCCCGGGCAGGTTGGGGTCACGCACAGGAGCGCAGCCCCATGGGCCAAAAGGCCAGAAATGGTGTGTCCCGCGGAATGGATCCGGGTCCCCGGTGTCCTGGGAGTTGAGATCCCCTAACAGTGTTCTTGGGGTCGCAGGTTTTGAGCACAAGCCTGCCTGCAGGGCCCCACCAAAGGCCAAAAGCCAGGTGTTTGCCAGGAGGAGCTCTCCACCTTGCTCCAAGTCTCCGGGGTGGCGTCCTCCACAGGGACTCTTCAGCCCTCAGGCAAAGAGGGTGTCCCAGCCTGGGAGAGCAAGACCCAGCCACACAGTTCGCTCCCCAGGCGCCAGGTGGCCTCAGGGCTCAGAGGAGACTGGGCCCTGGCGGGCAAGGGGAACTCCCCGACAGGCCCAGAGGACACTGAGCCCTGGCAGGCGAGGGGCGCTCACCCACAGGCCCAGGGCAGACTGAGCACTGGCGAGGGAGGGGCACCACCCACGGGCCCCAGAGGAGACCCACTGGGCACTGCTGGGCGAGGGGCGCTCACCCCTCAGGACCCAGAGGGGACTGAGGGCCGGGGGCGCTCAGCCTGGGGACACAGAGGACACCGGGGACCCGCGGGCAAGGGGCGCTCACCCGAGGGGCCCCAGAGGTCACTGGTCCCTGGCGCGCCAGGGGGGCTAACCCCAGAGGCCCGGGCACACCGAGGACCTGCGGGCGAGGGGCGCTCACCCGCAGGCCCCGGAGGACAAGGAAGCCTGCTGGGCCCCCCCACAAGGCAGGCGGCTCACCCACAGGACCCCGAGGACACTGGCCACTGGCGGGCGAGGGGCGCTCACCCGCAGCACGCAGTGCAGAATGAATGCCAGGGACCCAGGGGCCCTCCCAGCAGGAGCCTGGGGAAAGGGAACAGGCTGGGACCCCAGGGAGTTGGGGCGGGGGCCGCCACGCGCGCACCAGCAGCACCCCAGAGCACACTGAGCACTGCAGGGCGAGGGGCGCTCACCAGCAGGGCCCAGAGCGCCCTGGGGACTGCAGGCCGCCTGGGGCGCTCAGCCACAGCCAGCAGGCCAGGCCCAGCACTGCCGAAGGGAGGGGTGCTCATCCCCAGGAACTAAGGAAGCCTGAGCCCCCCGAGGGCCAGGGCGGCTCCCCTCCACACTCAGGGCCGCCCGGAGCACTGCTGGGTGAGGGGCGCTCACCCCCAGAACCCCGAGCAGCCTGAGCACTGGGGGCTGAGGGAGCTCACCCGCAGCAACCCTGGAGAGTGAGTGCCCGTGGGCCAGGGGCGCTCACCCACAGGGCTCAGAGTCCTGGGCCCCTTTTGGGGAGATGCCCTCAGCCCCAAGTCTCGCTTACCTGGGCCAGGGTGGGACAGTGGTGCCCTTTTCACGGGTCTCAGCAGGTCCTCCATGACGGTGGGGAGATGTCCTCTGCCAAATCCGCCCCCGCTCCTGCCCAGGTGGGCGTTGCTCCGCATCCAAGGGTCCCACAGGGTTCTTCCCTGGGGCCCAGAGAGCGCCCGGTGGCGCGTCCCAGGAGATCCCCACAGGCCTTGGAAATTGGCCCCACGTCCACTGGTGCCAGGACCTCCGCAATCCCGGGCAGGTTGGGGTCACGCACAGGAGCGCAGCCCCATGGGCCAAAAGGCAGAAAATGGTGTGTCCCGCGGAATGGATCCGGGTCCCCGGTGTCCTGGGAGTTGAGATCCCCTAACAGTGTTCTTGGGGTCGCAGGTTTTGAGCACAAGCCTGCCTGCAGGGCCCCACCAAAGGCCAAAAGCCAGGTGTTTGCCAGGAGGAGCTCTCCACCTTGCTCCAAGTCTCCGGGGTGGCGTCCTCCGCAGGGACTCTTCAGCCCTCAGGCCAAAGAGGGTGTCCCAGCCTGGGAGAGCAAGACCCCAGCCACACAGTTCGCTCCCCAGGCGCCAGGTGGCCTCAGGGCTCAGAGGAGACTGGGCCCTGGCGGGCAAGGGGAACTCCCCGACAGGCCCAGAGGACACTGAGCCCTGGCAGGCGAGGGGCGCTCACCCACAGGGCCCAGGGCAGACTGAGCACTGGCGAGGGAGGGGCACCACCCACGGGCCCCAGAGGAGACCCACTGGGCACTGCTGGGCGAGGGGCGCTCACCCCTCAGGACCCAGAGGGGACTGAGGGCCGGGGGCGCTCAGCCTGGGGACACAGAGGACACCGGGGACCCGCGGGCAAGGGGCGCTCACCCGAGGGGCCCCAGAGGTCACTGGTCCCTGGCGCGCCAGGGGGGCTAACCCCAGAGGCCCGGGCACACCGAGGACCTGCGGGCGAGGGGCGCTCACCCGCAGGCCCCGGAGGACAAGGAAGCCTGCTGGGCCCCCCCACAAGGCAGGCGGCTCACCCACAGGACCCCGAGGACACTGGCCACTGGCGGGCGAGGGGCGCTCACCCGCAGCACGCAGTGCAGAATGAATGCCAGGGACCCAGGGGCCCTCCCAGCAGGAGCCTGGGGAAAGGGAACAGGGCTGGGACCCCAGGGAGTTGGGGCGGGGGCCTCCACGCGCGCACCAGCAGCACCCCAGAGCACACTGAGCACTGCAGGGCGAGGGGCGCTCACCAGCAGGGCCCAGAGCGCCCTGGGGACTGCAGGCCGCCTGGGGCGCTCAGCCACAGCCAGCAGGCCAGGCCCAGCACTGCCGAAGGGAGGGGTGCTCATCCCCAGGAACTAAGGAAGCCTGAGCCCCCCGAGGGCCAGGGCGGCTCCCCTCCACACTCAGGGCCGCCCGGAGCACTGCTGGGTGAGGGGCGCTCACCCCCAGAACCCCGAGCAGCCTGAGCACTGGGGGGCTGAGGGAGCTCACCCGCAGCAACCCTGGAGAGTGAGTGCCCGTGGGCCAGGGGCGCTCACCCACAGGGCTCAGAGTCCTGGGCCCCTTTTGGGGAGATGCCCTCAGCCCCAAGTCTCGCTTACCTGGGCCAGGGTGGGACAGTGGTGCCCTTTTCACGGGTCTCAGCAGGTCCTCCATGACGGTGGGGAGATGTCCTCTGCCAAATCCGCCCCGCTCCTGCCCAGGTGGGCGTTGCTCCGCATCCAAGGGTCCCACAGGGTTCTTCCCTGGGGCCCAGAGAGCGCCCGGTGGCGCGTCCCAGGAGATCCCCACAGGCCTTGGAAATTGGCCCCACGTCCACTGGTGCCAGGGACCTCCGCAATCCCGGGCAGGTTGGGGTCACGCACAGGAGCGCAGCCCCATGGGCCAAAAGGCCAGAAAATGGTGTGTCCCGCGGAATGGATCCGGGTCCCCGGTGTCCTGGGAGTTGAGATCCCCTAACAGTGTTCTTGGGGTCGCAGGTTTTGAGCACAAGCCTGCCTGCAGGGCCCCACCAAAGGCCAAAAGCCAGGTGTTTGCCAGGAGGAGCTCTCCACCTTGCTCCAAGTCTCCGGGGTGGCGTCCTCCGCAGGGACTCTTCAGCCCTCAGGCCAAAGAGGGTGTCCCAGCCTGGGAGAGCAAGACCCCAGCCACACAGTTCGCTCCCCAGGCGCCAGGTGGCCTCAGGGCTCAGAGGAGACTGGGCCCTGGCGGGCAAGGGGAACTCCCCGACAGGCCCAGAGGACACTGAGCCCTGGCAGGCGAGGGGCGCTCACCCACAGGGCCCAGGGCAGACTGAGCACTGGCGAGGGAGGGGCACCACCCACGGGCCCCAGAGGAGACCCACTGGGCACTGCTGGGCGAGGGGCGCTCACCCCTCAGGACCCAGAGGGGACTGAGGGCCGGGGGCGCTCAGCCTGGGGACACAGAGGACACCGGGGACCCGCGGGCAAGGGGCGCTCACCCGAGGGGCCCCAGAGGTCACTGGTCCCTGGCGCGCCAGGGGGGCTAACCCCAGAGGCCCGGGCACACCGAGGACCTGCGGGCGAGGGGCGCTCACCCGCAGGCCCCGGAGGACAAGGAAGCCTGCTGGGCCCCCCCACAAGGCAGGCGGCTCACCCACAGGACCCCGAGGACACTGGCCACTGGCGGGCGAGGGGCGCTCACCCGCAGCACGCAGTGCAGAATGAATGCCAGGGACCCAGGGGCCCTCCCAGCAGGAGCCTGGGGAAAGGGAACAGGGCTGGGACCCCAGGGAGTTGGGGCGGGGGCCGCCACGCGCGCACCAGCAGCACCCCAGAGCACACTGAGCACTGCAGGGCGAGGGGCGCTCACCAGCAGGGCCCAGAGCGCCCTGGGGACTGCAGGCCGCCTGGGGCGCTCAGCCACAGCCAGCAGGCCAGGCCCAGCACTGCCGAAGGGAGGGGTGCTCATCCCCAGGAACTAAGGAAGCCTGAGCCCCCCGAGGGCCAGGGCGGCTCCCCTCCACACTCAGGGCCGCCCGGAGCACTGCTGGGTGAGGGGCGCTCACCCCCAGAACCCCGAGCAGCCTGAGCACTGGGGGGCTGAGGGAGCTCACCCGCAGCAACCCTGGAGAGTGAGTGCCCGTGGGCCAGGGGCGCTCACCCACAGGGCTCAGAGTCCTGGGCCCCTTTTGGGGAGATGCCCTCAGCCCCAAGTCTCGCTTACCTGGGCCAGGGTGGGACAGTGGTGCCCTTTTCACGGGTCTCAGCAGGTCCTCCATGACGGTGGGGAGATGTCCTCTGCCAAATCCGCCCCGCTCCTGCCCAGGTGGGCGTTGCTCCGCATCCAAGGGTCCCACAGGGTTCTTCCCTGGGGCCCAGAGAGCGCCCGGTGGCGCGTCCCAGGAGATCCCCACAGGCCTTGGAAATTGGCCCCACGTCCACTGGTGCCAGGGACCTCCGCAATCCCGGGCAGGTTGGGGTCACGCACAGGAGCGCAGCCCCATGGGCCAAAAGGCCAGAAAATGGTGTGTCCCGCGGAATGGATCCGGGTCCCCGGTGTCCTGGGAGTTGAGATCCCCTAACAGTGTTCTTGGGGTCGCAGGTTTTGAGCACAAGCCTGCCTGCAGGGCCCCACCAAAGGCCAAAAGCCAGGTGTTTGCCAGGAGGAGCTCTCCACCTTGCTCCAAGTCTCCGGGGTGGCGTCCTCCACAGGGACTCTTCAGCCCTCAGGCCAAAGAGGGTGTCCCAGCCTGGGAGAGCAAGACCCCAGCCACACAGTTCGCTCCCCAGGCGCCAGGTGGCCTCAGGGCTCAGAGGAGACTGGGCCCTGGCGGGCAAGGGGAACTCCCCGACAGGCCCAGAGGACACTGAGCCCTGGCAGGCGAGGGGCGCTCACCCACAGGGCCCAGGGCAGACTGAGCACTGGCGAGGGAGGGGCACCACCCACGGGCCCCAGAGGAGACCCACTGGGCACTGCTGGGCGAGGGGCGCTCACCCCTCAGGACCCAGAGGGGACTGAGGGCCGGGGGCGCTCAGCCTGGGGACACAGAGGACACCGGGGACCCGCGGGCAAGGGGCGCTCACCCGAGGGGCCCCAGAGGTCACTGGTCCCTGGCGCGCCAGGGGGGCTAACCCCAGAGGCCCGGGCACACCGAGGACCTGCGGGCGAGGGGCGCTCACCCGCAGGCCCCGGAGGACAAGGAAGCCTGCTGGGCCCCCCCACAAGGCAGGCGGCTCACCCACAGGACCCCGAGGACACTGGCCACTGGCGGGCGAGGGGCGCTCACCCGCAGCACGCAGTGCAGAATGAATGCCAGGGACCCAGGGGCCCTCCCAGCAGGAGCCTGGGGAAAGGGAACAGGGCTGGGACCCCAGGGAGTTGGGGCGGGGGCCGCCACGCGCGCACCAGCAGCACCCCAGAGCACACTGAGCACTGCAGGGCGAGGGGCGCTCACCAGCAGGGCCCAGAGCGCCCTGGGGACTGCAGGCCGCCTGGGGCGCTCAGCCACAGCCAGCAGGCCAGGCCCAGCACTGCCGAAGGGAGGGGTGCTCATCCCCAGGAACTAAGGAAGCCTGAGCCCCCCGAGGGCCAGGGCGGCTCCCCTCCACACTCAGGGCCGCCCGGAGCACTGCTGGGTGAGGGGCGCTCACCCCCAGAACCCCGAGCAGCCTGAGCACTGGGGGGCTGAGGGAGCTCACCCGCAGCAACCCTGGAGAGTGAGTGCCCGTGGGCCAGGGGCGCTCACCCACAGGGCTCAGAGTCCTGGGCCCCTTTTGGGGAGATGCCCTCAGCCCCAAGTCTCGCTTACCTGGGCCAGGGTGGGACAGTGGTGCCCTTTTCACGGGTCTCAGCAGGTCCTCCATGACGGTGGGGAGATGTCCTCTGCCAAATCCGCCCCGCTCCTGCCCAGGTGGGCGTTGCTCCGCATCCAAGGGTCCCACAGGGTTCTTCCCTGGGGCCCAGAGAGCGCCCGGTGGCGCGTCCCAGGAGATCCCCACAGGCCTTGGAAATTGGCCCCACGTCCACTGGTGCCAGGGACCTCCGCAATCCCGGGCAGGTTGGGGTCACGCACAGGAGCGCAGCCCCATGGGCCAAAAGGCCAGAAAATGGTGTGTCCCGCGGAATGGATCCGGGTCCCCGGTGTCCTGGGAGTTGAGATCCCCTAACAGTGTTCTTGGGGTCGCAGGTTTTGAGCACAAGCCTGCCTGCAGGGCCCCACCAAAGGCCAAAAGCCAGGTGTTTGCCAGGAGGAGCTCTCCACCTTGCTCCAAGTCTCCGGGGTGGCGTCCTCCGCAGGGACTCTTCAGCCCTCAGGCCAAAGAGGGTGTCCCAGCCTGGGAGAGCAAGACCCCAGCCACACAGTTCGCTCCCCAGGCGCCAGGTGGCCTCAGGGCTCAGAGGAGACTGGGCCCTGGCGGGCAAGGGGAACTCCCCGACAGGCCCAGAGGACACTGAGCCCTGGCAGGCGAGGGGCGCTCACCCACAGGGCCCAGGGCAGACTGAGCACTGGCGAGGGAGGGGCACCACCCACGGGCCCCAGAGGAGACCCACTGGGCACTGCTGGGCGAGGGGCGCTCACCCCTCAGGACCCAGAGGGGACTGAGGGCCGGGGGCGCTCAGCCTGGGGACACAGAGGACACCGGGGACCCGCGGGCAAGGGGCGCTCACCCGAGGGGCCCCAGAGGTCACTGGTCCCTGGCGCGCCAGGGGGGCTAACCCCAGAGGCCCGGGCACACCGAGGACCTGCGGGCGAGGGGCGCTCACCCGCAGGCCCCGGAGGACAAGGAAGCCTGCTGGGCCCCCCCACAAGGCAGGCGGCTCACCCACAGGACCCCGAGGACACTGGCCACTGGCGGGCGAGGGGCGCTCACCCGCAGCACGCAGTGCAGAATGAATGCCAGGGACCCAGGGGCCCTCCCAGCAGGAGCCTGGGGAAAGGGAACAGGGCTGGGACCCCAGGGAGTTGGGGCGGGGGCCGCCACGCGCGCACCAGCAGCACCCCAGAGCACACTGAGCACTGCAGGGCGAGGGGCGCTCACCAGCAGGGCCCAGAGCGCCCTGGGGACTGCAGGCCGCCTGGGGCGCTCAGCCACAGCCAGCAGGCCAGGCCCAGCACTGCCGAAGGGAGGGGTGCTCATCCCCAGGAACTAAGGAAGCCTGAGCCCCCCGAGGGCCAGGGCGGCTCCCCTCCACACTCAGGGCCGCCCGGAGCACTGCTGGGTGAGGGGCGCTCACCCCCAGAACCCCGAGCAGCCTGAGCACTGGGGGGCTGAGGGAGCTCACCCGCAGCAACCCTGGAGAGTGAGTGCCCGTGGGCCAGGGGCGCTCACCCACAGGGCTCAGAGTCCTGGGCCCCTTTTGGGGAGATGCCCTCAGCCCCAAGTCTCGCTTACCTGGGCCAGGGTGGGACAGTGGTGCCCTTTTCACGGGTCTCAGCAGGTCCTCCATGACGGTGGGGAGATGTCCTCTGCCAAATCCGCCCCGCTCCTGCCCAGGTGGGCGTTGCTCCGCATCCAAGGGTCCCACAGGGTTCTTCCCTGGGGCCCAGAGAGCGCCCGGTGGCGCGTCCCAGGAGATCCCCACAGGCCTTGGAAATTGGCCCCACGTCCACTGGTGCCAGGGACCTCCGCAATCCCGGGCAGGTTGGGGTCACGCACAGGAGCGCAGCCCCATGGGCCAAAAGGCCAGAAAATGGTGTGTCCCGCGGAATGGATCCGGGTCCCCGGTGTCCTGGGAGTTGAGATCCCCTAACAGTGTTCTTGGGGTCGCAGGTTTTGAGCACAAGCCTGCCTGCAGGGCCCCACCAAAGGCCAAAAGCCAGGTGTTTGCCAGGAGGAGCTCTCCACCTTGCTCCAAGTCTCCGGGGTGGCGTCCTCCGCAGGGACTCTTCAGCCCTCAGGCCAAAGAGGGTGTCCCAGCCTGGGAGAGCAAGACCCCAGCCACACAGTTCGCTCCCCAGGCGCCAGGTGGCCTCAGGGCTCAGAGGAGACTGGGCCCTGGCGGGCAAGGGGAACTCCCCGACAGGCCCAGAGGACACTGAGCCCTGGCAGGCGAGGGGCGCTCACCCACAGGGCCCAGGGCAGACTGAGCACTGGCGAGGGAGGGGCACCACCCACGGGCCCCAGAGGAGACCCACTGGGCACTGCTGGGCGAGGGGCGCTCACCCCTCAGGACCCAGAGGGGACTGAGGGCCGGGGGCGCTCAGCCTGGGGACACAGAGGACACCGGGGACCCGCGGGCAAGGGGCGCTCACCCGAGGGGCCCCAGAGGTCACTGGTCCCTGGCGCGCCAGGGGGGCTAACCCCAGAGGCCCGGGCACACCGAGGACCTGCGGGCGAGGGGCGCTCACCCGCAGGCCCCGGAGGACAAGGAAGCCTGCTGGGCCCCCCCACAAGGCAGGCGGCTCACCCACAGGACCCCGAGGACACTGGCCACTGGCGGGCGAGGGGCGCTCACCCGCAGCACGCAGTGCAGAATGAATGCCAGGGACCCAGGGGCCCTCCCAGCAGGAGCCTGGGGAAAGGGAACAGGGCTGGGACCCCAGGGAGTTGGGGCGGGGGCCGCCACGCGCGCACCAGCAGCACCCCAGAGCACACTGAGCACTGCAGGGCGAGGGGCGCTCACCAGCAGGGCCCAGAGCGCCCTGGGGACTGCAGGCCGCCTGGGGCGCTCAGCCACAGCCAGCAGGCCAGGCCCAGCACTGCCGAAGGGAGGGGTGCTCATCCCCAGGAACTAAGGAAGCCTGAGCCCCCCGAGGGCCAGGGCGGCTCCCCTCCACACTCAGGGCCGCCCGGAGCACTGCTGGGTGAGGGGCGCTCACCCCCAGAACCCCGAGCAGCCTGAGCACTGGGGGGCTGAGGGAGCTCACCCGCAGCAACCCTGGAGAGTGAGTGCCCGTGGGCCAGGGGCGCTCACCCACAGGGCTCAGAGTCCTGGGCCCCTTTTGGGGAGATGCCCTCAGCCCCAAGTCTCGCTTACCTGGGCCAGGGTGGGACAGTGGTGCCCTTTTCACGGGTCTCAGCAGGTCCTCCATGACGGTGGGGAGATGTCCTCTGCCAAATCCGCCCCGCTCCTGCCCAGGTGGGCGTTGCTCCGCATCCAAGGGTCCCACAGGGTTCTTCCCTGGGGCCCAGAGAGCGCCCGGTGGCGCGTCCCAGGAGATCCCCACAGGCCTTGGAAATTGGCCCCACGTCCACTGGTGCCAGGGACCTCCGCAATCCCGGGCAGGTTGGGGTCACGCACAGGAGCGCAGCCCCATGGGCCAAAAGGCCAGAAAATGGTGTGTCCCGCGGAATGGATCCGGGTCCCCGGTGTCCTGGGAGTTGAGATCCCCTAACAGTGTTCTTGGGGTCGCAGGTTTTGAGCACAAGCCTGCCTGCAGGGCCCCACCAAAGGCCAAAAGCCAGGTGTTTGCCAGGAGGAGCTCTCCACCTTGCTCCAAGTCTCCGGGGTGGCGTCCTCCGCAGGGACTCTTCAGCCCTCAGGCCAAAGAGGGTGTCCCAGCCTGGGAGAGCAAGACCCCAGCCACACAGTTCGCTCCCCAGGCGCCAGGTGGCCTCAGGGCTCAGAGGAGACTGGGCCCTGGCGGGCAAGGGGAACTCCCCGACAGGCCCAGAGGACACTGAGCCCTGGCAGGCGAGGGGCGCTCACCCACAGGGCCCAGGGCAGACTGAGCACTGGCGAGGGAGGGGCACCACCCACGGGCCCCAGAGGAGACCCACTGGGCACTGCTGGGCGAGGGGCGCTCACCCCTCAGGACCCAGAGGGGACTGAGGGCCGGGGGCGCTCAGCCTGGGGACACAGAGGACACCGGGGACCCGCGGGCAAGGGGCGCTCACCCGAGGGGCCCCAGAGGTCACTGGTCCCTGGCGCGCCAGGGGGGCTAACCCCAGAGGCCCGGGCACACCGAGGACCTGCGGGCGAGGGGCGCTCACCCGCAGGCCCCGGAGGACAAGGAAGCCTGCTGGGCCCCCCCACAAGGCAGGCGGCTCACCCACAGGACCCCGAGGACACTGGCCACTGGCGGGCGAGGGGCGCTCACCCGCAGCACGCAGTGCAGAATGAATGCCAGGGACCCAGGGGCCCTCCCAGCAGGAGCCTGGGGAAAGGGAACAGGGCTGGGACCCCAGGGAGTTGGGGCGGGGGCCGCCACGCGCGCACCAGCAGCACCCCAGAGCACACTGAGCACTGCAGGGCGAGGGGCGCTCACCAGCAGGGCCCAGAGCGCCCTGGGGACTGCAGGCCGCCTGGGGCGCTCAGCCACAGCCAGCAGGCCAGGCCCAGCACTGCCGAAGGGAGGGGTGCTCATCCCCAGGAACTAAGGAAGCCTGAGCCCCCCGAGGGCCAGGGCGGCTCCCCTCCACACTCAGGGCCGCCCGGAGCACTGCTGGGTGAGGGGCGCTCACCCCCAGAACCCCGAGCAGCCTGAGCACTGGGGGGCTGAGGGAGCTCACCCGCAGCAACCCTGGAGAGTGAGTGCCCGTGGGCCAGGGGCGCTCACCCACAGGGCTCAGAGTCCTGGGCCCCTTTTGGGGAGATGCCCTCAGCCCCAAGTCTCGCTTACCTGGGCCAGGGTGGGACAGTGGTGCCCTTTTCACGGGTCTCAGCAGGTCCTCCATGACGGTGGGGAGATGTCCTCTGCCAAATCCGCCCCGCTCCTGCCCAGGTGGGCGTTGCTCCGCATCCAAGGGTCCCACAGGGTTCTTCCCTGGGGCCCAGAGAGCGCCCGGTGGCGCGTCCCAGGAGATCCCCACAGGCCTTGGAAATTGGCCCCACGTCCACTGGTGCCAGGGACCTCCGCAATCCCGGGCAGGTTGGGGTCACGCACAGGAGCGCAGCCCCATGGGCCAAAAGGCCAGAAAATGGTGTGTCCCGCGGAATGGATCCGGGTCCCCGGTGTCCTGGGAGTTGAGATCCCCTAACAGTGTTCTTGGGGTCGCAGGTTTTGAGCACAAGCCTGCCTGCAGGGCCCCACCAAAGGCCAAAAGCCAGGTGTTTGCCAGGAGGAGCTCTCCACCTTGCTCCAAGTCTCCGGGGTGGCGTCCTCCACAGGGACTCTTCAGCCCTCAGGCCAAAGAGGGTGTCCCAGCCTGGGAGAGCAAGACCCCAGCCACACAGTTCGCTCCCCAGGCGCCAGGTGGCCTCAGGGCTCAGAGGAGACTGGGCCCTGGCGGGCAAGGGGAACTCCCCGACAGGCCCAGAGGACACTGAGCCCTGGCAGGCGAGGGGCGCTCACCCACAGGGCCCAGGGCAGACTGAGCACTGGCGAGGGAGGGGCACCACCCACGGGCCCCAGAGGAGACCCACTGGGCACTGCTGGGCGAGGGGCGCTCACCCCTCAGGACCCAGAGGGGACTGAGGGCCGGGGGCGCTCAGCCTGGGGACACAGAGGACACCGGGGACCCGCGGGCAAGGGGCGCTCACCCGAGGGGCCCCAGAGGTCACTGGTCCCTGGCGCGCCAGGGGGGCTAACCCCAGAGGCCCGGGCACACCGAGGACCTGCGGGCGAGGGGCGCTCACCCGCAGGCCCCGGAGGACAAGGAAGCCTGCTGGGCCCCCCCACAAGGCAGGCGGCTCACCCACAGGACCCCGAGGACACTGGCCACTGGCGGGCGAGGGGCGCTCACCCGCAGCACGCAGTGCAGAATGAATGCCAGGGACCCAGGGGCCCTCCCAGCAGGAGCCTGGGGAAAGGGAACAGGGCTGGGACCCCAGGGAGTTGGGGCGGGGGCCGCCACGCGCGCACCAGCAGCACCCCAGAGCACACTGAGCACTGCAGGGCGAGGGGCGCTCACCAGCAGGGCCCAGAGCGCCCTGGGGACTGCAGGCCGCCTGGGGCGCTCAGCCACAGCCAGCAGGCCAGGCCCAGCACTGCCGAAGGGAGGGGTGCTCATCCCCAGGAACTAAGGAAGCCTGAGCCCCCCGAGGGCCAGGGCGGCTCCCCTCCACACTCAGGGCCGCCCGGAGCACTGCTGGGTGAGGGGCGCTCACCCCCAGAACCCCGAGCAGCCTGAGCACTGGGGGGCTGAGGGAGCTCACCCGCAGCAACCCTGGAGAGTGAGTGCCCGTGGGCCAGGGGCGCTCACCCACAGGGCTCAGAGTCCTGGGCCCCTTTTGGGGAGATGCCCTCAGCCCCAAGTCTCGCTTACCTGGGCCAGGGTGGGACAGTGGTGCCCTTTTCACGGGTCTCAGCAGGTCCTCCATGACGGTGGGGAGATGTCCTCTGCCAAATCCGCCCCGCTCCTGCCCAGGTGGGCGTTGCTCCGCATCCAAGGGTCCCACAGGGTTCTTCCCTGGGGCCCAGAGAGCGCCCGGTGGCGCGTCCCAGGAGATCCCCACAGGCCTTGGAAATTGGCCCCACGTCCACTGGTGCCAGGGACCTCCGCAATCCCGGGCAGGTTGGGGTCACGCACAGGAGCGCAGCCCCATGGGCCAAAAGGCCAGAAAATGGTGTGTCCCGCGGAATGGATCCGGGTCCCCGGTGTCCTGGGAGTTGAGATCCCCTAACAGTGTTCTTGGGGTCGCAGGTTTTGAGCACAAGCCTGCCTGCAGGGCCCCACCAAAGGCCAAAAGCCAGGTGTTTGCCAGGAGGAGCTCTCCACCTTGCTCCAAGTCTCCGGGGTGGCGTCCTCCACAGGGACTCTTCAGCCCTCAGGCCAAAGAGGGTGTCCCAGCCTGGGAGAGCAAGACCCCAGCCACACAGTTCGCTCCCCAGGCGCCAGGTGGCCTCAGGGCTCAGAGGAGACTGGGCCCTGGCGGGCAAGGGGAACTCCCCGACAGGCCCAGAGGACACTGAGCCCTGGCAGGCGAGGGGCGCTCACCCACAGGGCCCAGGGCAGACTGAGCACTGGCGAGGGAGGGGCACCACCCACGGGCCCCAGAGGAGACCCACTGGGCACTGCTGGGCGAGGGGCGCTCACCCCTCAGGACCCAGAGGGGACTGAGGGCCGGGGGCGCTCAGCCTGGGGACACAGAGGACACCGGGGACCCGCGGGCAAGGGGCGCTCACCCGAGGGGCCCCAGAGGTCACTGGTCCCTGGCGCGCCAGGGGGGCTAACCCCAGAGGCCCGGGCACACCGAGGACCTGCGGGCGAGGGGCGCTCACCCGCAGGCCCCGGAGGACAAGGAAGCCTGCTGGGCCCCCCCACAAGGCAGGCGGCTCACCCACAGGACCCCGAGGACACTGGCCACTGGCGGGCGAGGGGCGCTCACCCGCAGCACGCAGTGCAGAATGAATGCCAGGGACCCAGGGGCCCTCCCAGCAGGAGCCTGGGGAAAGGGAACAGGGCTGGGACCCCAGGGAGTTGGGGCGGGGGCCGCCACGCGCGCACCAGCAGCACCCCAGAGCACACTGAGCACTGCAGGGCGAGGGGCGCTCACCAGCAGGGCCCAGAGCGCCCTGGGGACTGCAGGCCGCCTGGGGCGCTCAGCCACAGCCAGCAGGCCAGGCCCAGCACTGCCGAAGGGAGGGGTGCTCATCCCCAGGAACTAAGGAAGCCTGAGCCCCCCGAGGGCCAGGGCGGCTCCCCTCCACACTCAGGGCCGCCCGGAGCACTGCTGGGTGAGGGGCGCTCACCCCCAGAACCCCGAGCAGCCTGAGCACTGGGGGGCTGAGGGAGCTCACCCGCAGCAACCCTGGAGAGTGAGTGCCCGTGGGCCAGGGGCGCTCACCCACAGGGCTCAGAGTCCTGGGCCCCTTTTGGGGAGATGCCCTCAGCCCCAAGTCTCGCTTACCTGGGCCAGGGTGGGACAGTGGTGCCCTTTTCACGGGTCTCAGCAGGTCCTCCATGACGGTGGGGAGATGTCCTCTGCCAAATCCGCCCCGCTCCTGCCCAGGTGGGCGTTGCTCCGCATCCAAGGGTCCCACAGGGTTCTTCCCTGGGGCCCAGAGAGCGCCCGGTGGCGCGTCCCAGGAGATCCCCACAGGCCTTGGAAATTGGCCCCACGTCCACTGGTGCCAGGGACCTCCGCAATCCCGGGCAGGTTGGGGTCACGCACAGGAGCGCAGCCCCATGGGCCAAAAGGCCAGAAAATGGTGTGTCCCGCGGAATGGATCCGGGTCCCCGGTGTCCTGGGAGTTGAGATCCCCTAACAGTGTTCTTGGGGTCGCAGGTTTTGAGCACAAGCCTGCCTGCAGGGCCCCACCAAAGGCCAAAAGCCAGGTGTTTGCCAGGAGGAGCTCTCCACCTTGCTCCAAGTCTCCGGGGTGGCGTCCTCCGCAGGGACTCTTCAGCCCTCAGGCCAAAGAGGGTGTCCCAGCCTGGGAGAGCAAGACCCCAGCCACACAGTTCGCTCCCCAGGCGCCAGGTGGCCTCAGGGCTCAGAGGAGACTGGGCCCTGGCGGGCAAGGGGAACTCCCCGACAGGCCCAGAGGACACTGAGCCCTGGCAGGCGAGGGGCGCTCACCCACAGGGCCCGGAGGACAAGGAAGCCTGCTGGGCCCCCCCACAAGGCAGGCGGCTCACCCACAGGACCCCGAGGACACTGGCCACTGGCGGGCGAGGGGCGCTCACCCGCAGCACGCAGTGCAGAATGAATGCCAGGGACCCAGGGGCCCTCCCAGCAGGAGCCTGGGGAAAGGGAACAGGGCTGGGACCCCAGGGAGTTGGGGCGGGGGCCGCCACGCGCGCACCAGCAGCACCCCAGAGCACACTGAGCACTGCAGGGCGAGGGGCGCTCACCAGCAGGGCCCAGAGCGCCCTGGGGACTGCAGGCCGCCTGGGGCGCTCAGCCACAGCCAGCAGGCCAGGCCCAGCACTGCCGAAGGGAGGGGTGCTCATCCCCAGGAACTAAGGAAGCCTGAGCCCCCCGAGGGCCAGGGCGGCTCCCCTCCACACTCAGGGCCGCCCGGAGCACTGCTGGGTGAGGGGCGCTCACCCCCAGAACCCCGAGCAGCCTGAGCACTGGGGGGCTGAGGGAGCTCACCCGCAGCAACCCTGGAGAGTGAGTGCCCGTGGGCCAGGGGCGCTCACCCACAGGGCTCAGAGTCCTGGGCCCCTTTTGGGGAGATGCCCTCAGCCCCAAGTCTCGCTTACCTGGGCCAGGGTGGGACAGTGGTGCCCTTTTCACGGGTCTCAGCAGGTCCTCCATGACGGTGGGGAGATGTCCTCTGCCAAATCCGCCCCGCTCCTGCCCAGGTGGGCGTTGCTCCGCATCCAAGGGTCCCACAGGGTTCTTCCCTGGGGCCCAGAGAGCGCCCGGTGGCGCGTCCCAGGAGATCCCCACAGGCCTTGGAAATTGGCCCCACGTCCACTGGTGCCAGGGACCTCCGCAATCCCGGGCAGGTTGGGGTCACGCACAGGAGCGCAGCCCCATGGGCCAAAAGGCCAGAAAATGGTGTGTCCCGCGGAATGGATCCGGGTCCCCGGTGTCCTGGGAGTTGAGATCCCCTAACAGTGTTCTTGGGGTCGCAGGTTTTGAGCACAAGCCTGCCTGCAGGGCCCCACCAAAGGCCAAAAGCCAGGTGTTTGCCAGGAGGAGCTCTCCACCTTGCTCCAAGTCTCCGGGGTGGCGTCCTCCGCAGGGACTCTTCAGCCCTCAGGCCAAAGAGGGTGTCCCAGCCTGGGAGAGCAAGACCCCAGCCACACAGTTCGCTCCCCAGGCGCCAGGTGGCCTCAGGGCTCAGAGGAGACTGGGCCCTGGCGGGCAAGGGGAACTCCCCGACAGGCCCAGAGGACACTGAGCCCTGGCAGGCGAGGGGCGCTCACCCACAGGGCCCGGAGGACAAGGAAGCCTGCTGGGCCCCCCCACAAGGCAGGCGGCTCACCCACAGGACCCCGAGGACACTGGCCACTGGCGGGCGAGGGGCGCTCACCCGCAGCACGCAGTGCAGAATGAATGCCAGGGACCCAGGGGCCCTCCCAGCAGGAGCCTGGGGAAAGGGAACAGGGCTGGGACCCCAGGGAGTTGGGGCGGGGGCCGCCACGCGCGCACCAGCAGCACCCCAGAGCACACTGAGCACTGCAGGGCGAGGGGCGCTCACCAGCAGGGCCCAGAGCGCCCTGGGGACTGCAGGCCGCCTGGGGCGCTCAGCCACAGCCAGCAGGCCAGGCCCAGCACTGCCGAAGGGAGGGGTGCTCATCCCCAGGAACTAAGGAAGCCTGAGCCCCCCGAGGGCCAGGGCGGCTCCCCTCCACACTCAGGGCCGCCCGGAGCACTGCTGGGTGAGGGGCGCTCACCCCCAGAACCCCGAGCAGCCTGAGCACTGGGGGGCTGAGGGAGCTCACCCGCAGCAACCCTGGAGAGTGAGTGCCCGTGGGCCAGGGGCGCTCACCCACAGGGCTCAGAGTCCTGGGCCCCTTTTGGGGAGATGCCCTCAGCCCCAAGTCTCGCTTACCTGGGCCAGGGTGGGACAGTGGTGCCCTTTTCACGGGTCTCAGCAGGTCCTCCATGACGGTGGGGAGATGTCCTCTGCCAAATCCGCCCCGCTCCTGCCCAGGTGGGCGTTGCTCCGCATCCAAGGGTCCCACAGGGTTCTTCCCTGGGGCCCAGAGAGCGCCCGGTGGCGCGTCCCAGGAGATCCCCACAGGCCTTGGAAATTGGCCCCACGTCCACTGGTGCCAGGGACCTCCGCAATCCCGGGCAGGTTGGGGTCACGCACAGGAGCGCAGCCCCATGGGCCAAAAGGCCAGAAAATGGTGTGTCCCGCGGAATGGATCCGGGTCCCCGGTGTCCTGGGAGTTGAGATCCCCTAACAGTGTTCTTGGGGTCGCAGGTTTTGAGCACAAGCCTGCCTGCAGGGCCCCACCAAAGGCCAAAAGCCAGGTGTTTGCCAGGAGGAGCTCTCCACCTTGCTCCAAGTCTCCGGGGTGGCGTCCTCCGCAGGGACTCTTCAGCCCTCAGGCCAAAGAGGGTGTCCCAGCCTGGGAGAGCAAGACCCCAGCCACACAGTTCGCTCCCCAGGCGCCAGGTGGCCTCAGGGCTCAGAGGAGACTGGGCCCTGGCGGGCAAGGGGAACTCCCCGACAGGCCCAGAGGACACTGAGCCCTGGCAGGCGAGGGGCGCTCACCCACAGGGCCCAGGGCAGACTGAGCACTGGCGAGGGAGGGGCACCACCCACGGGCCCCAGAGGAGACCCACTGGGCACTGCTGGGCGAGGGGCGCTCACCCCTCAGGACCCAGAGGGGACTGAGGGCCGGGGGCGCTCAGCCTGGGGACACAGAGGACACCGGGGACCCGCGGGCAAGGGGCGCTCACCCGAGGGGCCCCAGAGGTCACTGGTCCCTGGCGCGCCAGGGGGGCTAACCCCAGAGGCCCGGGCACACCGAGGACCTGCGGGCGAGGGGCGCTCACCCGCAGGCCCCGGAGGACAAGGAAGCCTGCTGGGCCCCCCCACAAGGCAGGCGGCTCACCCACAGGACCCCGAGGACACTGGCCACTGGCGGGCGAGGGGCGCTCACCCGCAGCACGCAGTGCAGAATGAATGCCAGGGACCCAGGGGCCCTCCCAGCAGGAGCCTGGGGAAAGGGAACAGGGCTGGGACCCCAGGGAGTTGGGGCGGGGGCCGCCACGCGCGCACCAGCAGCACCCCAGAGCACACTGAGCACTGCAGGGCGAGGGGCGCTCACCAGCAGGGCCCAGAGCGCCCTGGGGACTGCAGGCCGCCTGGGGCGCTCAGCCACAGCCAGCAGGCCAGGCCCAGCACTGCCGAAGGGAGGGGTGCTCATCCCCAGGAACTAAGGAAGCCTGAGCCCCCCGAGGGCCAGGGCGGCTCCCCTCCACACTCAGGGCCGCCCGGAGCACTGCTGGGTGAGGGGCGCTCACCCCCAGAACCCCGAGCAGCCTGAGCACTGGGGGGCTGAGGGAGCTCACCCGCAGCAACCCTGGAGAGTGAGTGCCCGTGGGCCAGGGGCGCTCACCCACAGGGCTCAGAGTCCTGGGCCCCTTTTGGGGAGATGCCCTCAGCCCCAAGTCTCGCTTACCTGGGCCAGGGTGGGACAGTGGTGCCCTTTTCACGGGTCTCAGCAGGTCCTCCATGACGGTGGGGAGATGTCCTCTGCCAAATCCGCCCCGCTCCTGCCCAGGTGGGCGTTGCTCCGCATCCAAGGGTCCCACAGGGTTCTTCCCTGGGGCCCAGAGAGCGCCCGGTGGCGCGTCCCAGGAGATCCCCACAGGCCTTGGAAATTGGCCCCACGTCCACTGGTGCCAGGGACCTCCGCAATCCCGGGCAGGTTGGGGTCACGCACAGGAGCGCAGCCCCATGGGCCAAAAGGCCAGAAAATGGTGTGTCCCGCGGAATGGATCCGGGTCCCCGGTGTCCTGGGAGTTGAGATCCCCTAACAGTGTTCTTGGGGTCGCAGGTTTTGAGCACAAGCCTGCCTGCAGGGCCCCACCAAAGGCCAAAAGCCAGGTGTTTGCCAGGAGGAGCTCTCCACCTTGCTCCAAGTCTCCGGGGTGGCGTCCTCCGCAGGGACTCTTCAGCCCTCAGGCCAAAGAGGGTGTCCCAGCCTGGGAGAGCAAGACCCCAGCCACACAGTTCGCTCCCCAGGCGCCAGGTGGCCTCAGGGCTCAGAGGAGACTGGGCCCTGGCGGGCAAGGGGAACTCCCCGACAGGCCCAGAGGACACTGAGCCCTGGCAGGCGAGGGGCGCTCACCCACAGGGCCCGGAGGACAAGGAAGCCTGCTGGGCCCCCCCACAAGGCAGGCGGCTCACCCACAGGACCCCGAGGACACTGGCCACTGGCGGGCGAGGGGCGCTCACCCGCAGCACGCAGTGCAGAATGAATGCCAGGGACCCAGGGGCCCTCCCAGCAGGAGCCTGGGGAAAGGGAACAGGGCTGGGACCCCAGGGAGTTGGGGCGGGGGCCGCCACGCGCGCACCAGCAGCACCCCAGAGCACACTGAGCACTGCAGGGCGAGGGGCGCTCACCAGCAGGGCCCAGAGCGCCCTGGGGACTGCAGGCCGCCTGGGGCGCTCAGCCACAGCCAGCAGGCCAGGCCCAGCACTGCCGAAGGGAGGGGTGCTCATCCCCAGGAACTAAGGAAGCCTGAGCCCCCCGAGGGCCAGGGCGGCTCCCCTCCACACTCAGGGCCGCCCGGAGCACTGCTGGGTGAGGGGCGCTCACCCCCAGAACCCCGAGCAGCCTGAGCACTGGGGGGCTGAGGGAGCTCACCCGCAGCAACCCTGGAGAGTGAGTGCCCGTGGGCCAGGGGCGCTCACCCACAGGGCTCAGAGTCCTGGGCCCCTTTTGGGGAGATGCCCTCAGCCCCAAGTCTCGCTTACCTGGGCCAGGGTGGGACAGTGGTGCCCTTTTCACGGGTCTCAGCAGGTCCTCCATGACGGTGGGGAGATGTCCTCTGCCAAATCCGCCCCGCTCCTGCCCAGGTGGGCGTTGCTCCGCATCCAAGGGTCCCACAGGGTTCTTCCCTGGGGCCCAGAGAGCGCCCGGTGGCGCGTCCCAGGAGATCCCCACAGGCCTTGGAAATTGGCCCCACGTCCACTGGTGCCAGGGACCTCCGCAATCCCGGGCAGGTTGGGGTCACGCACAGGAGCGCAGCCCCATGGGCCAAAAGGCCAGAAAATGGTGTGTCCCGCGGAATGGATCCGGGTCCCCGGTGTCCTGGGAGTTGAGATCCCCTAACAGTGTTCTTGGGGTCGCAGGTTTTGAGCACAAGCCTGCCTGCAGGGCCCCACCAAAGGCCAAAAGCCAGGTGTTTGCCAGGAGGAGCTCTCCACCTTGCTCCAAGTCTCCGGGGTGGCGTCCTCCGCAGGGACTCTTCAGCCCTCAGGCCAAAGAGGGTGTCCCAGCCTGGGAGAGCAAGACCCCAGCCACACAGTTCGCTCCCCAGGCGCCAGGTGGCCTCAGGGCTCAGAGGAGACTGGGCCCTGGCGGGCAAGGGGAACTCCCCGACAGGCCCAGAGGACACTGAGCCCTGGCAGGCGAGGGGCGCTCACCCACAGGGCCCAGGGCAGACTGAGCACTGGCGAGGGAGGGGCACCACCCACGGGCCCCAGAGGAGACCCACTGGGCACTGCTGGGCGAGGGGCGCTCACCCCTCAGGACCCAGAGGGGACTGAGGGCCGGGGGCGCTCAGCCTGGGGACACAGAGGACACCGGGGACCCGCGGGCAAGGGGCGCTCACCCGAGGGGCCCCAGAGGTCACTGGTCCCTGGCGCGCCAGGGGGGCTAACCCCAGAGGCCCGGGCACACCGAGGACCTGCGGGCGAGGGGCGCTCACCCGCAGGCCCCGGAGGACAAGGAAGCCTGCTGGGCCCCCCCACAAGGCAGGCGGCTCACCCACAGGACCCCGAGGACACTGGCCACTGGCGGGCGAGGGGCGCTCACCCGCAGCACGCAGTGCAGAATGAATGCCAGGGACCCAGGGGCCCTCCCAGCAGGAGCCTGGGGAAAGGGAACAGGGCTGGGACCCCAGGGAGTTGGGGCGGGGGCCGCCACGCGCGCACCAGCAGCACCCCAGAGCACACTGAGCACTGCAGGGCGAGGGGCGCTCACCAGCAGGGCCCAGAGCGCCCTGGGGACTGCAGGCCGCCTGGGGCGCTCAGCCACAGCCAGCAGGCCAGGCCCAGCACTGCCGAAGGGAGGGGTGCTCATCCCCAGGAACTAAGGAAGCCTGAGCCCCCCGAGGGCCAGGGCGGCTCCCCTCCACACTCAGGGCCGCCCGGAGCACTGCTGGGTGAGGGGCGCTCACCCCCAGAACCCCGAGCAGCCTGAGCACTGGGGGGCTGAGGGAGCTCACCCGCAGCAACCCTGGAGAGTGAGTGCCCGTGGGCCAGGGGCGCTCACCCACAGGGCTCAGAGTCCTGGGCCCCTTTTGGGGAGATGCCCTCAGCCCCAAGTCTCGCTTACCTGGGCCAGGGTGGGACAGTGGTGCCCTTTTCACGGGTCTCAGCAGGTCCTCCATGACGGTGGGGAGATGTCCTCTGCCAAATCCGCCCCGCTCCTGCCCAGGTGGGCGTTGCTCCGCATCCAAGGGTCCCACAGGGTTCTTCCCTGGGGCCCAGAGAGCGCCCGGTGGCGCGTCCCAGGAGATCCCCACAGGCCTTGGAAATTGGCCCCACGTCCACTGGTGCCAGGGACCTCCGCAATCCCGGGCAGGTTGGGGTCACGCACAGGAGCGCAGCCCCATGGGCCAAAAGGCCAGAAAATGGTGTGTCCCGCGGAATGGATCCGGGTCCCCGGTGTCCTGGGAGTTGAGATCCCCTAACAGTGTTCTTGGGGTCGCAGGTTTTGAGCACAAGCCTGCCTGCAGGGCCCCACCAAAGGCCAAAAGCCAGGTGTTTGCCAGGAGGAGCTCTCCACCTTGCTCCAAGTCTCCGGGGTGGCGTCCTCCGCAGGGACTCTTCAGCCCTCAGGCCAAAGAGGGTGTCCCAGCCTGGGAGAGCAAGACCCCAGCCACACAGTTCGCTCCCCAGGCGCCAGGTGGCCTCAGGGCTCAGAGGAGACTGGGCCCTGGCGGGCAAGGGGAACTCCCCGACAGGCCCAGAGGACACTGAGCCCTGGCAGGCGAGGGGCGCTCACCCACAGGGCCCAGGGCAGACTGAGCACTGGCGAGGGAGGGGCACCACCCACGGGCCCCAGAGGAGACCCACTGGGCACTGCTGGGCGAGGGGCGCTCACCCCTCAGGACCCAGAGGGGACTGAGGGCCGGGGGCGCTCAGCCTGGGGACACAGAGGACACCGGGGACCCGCGGGCAAGGGGCGCTCACCCGAGGGGCCCCAGAGGTCACTGGTCCCTGGCGCGCCAGGGGGGCTAACCCCAGAGGCCCGGGCACACCGAGGACCTGCGGGCGAGGGGCGCTCACCCGCAGGCCCCGGAGGACAAGGAAGCCTGCTGGGCCCCCCCACAAGGCAGGCGGCTCACCCACAGGACCCCGAGGACACTGGCCACTGGCGGGCGAGGGGCGCTCACCCGCAGCACGCAGTGCAGAATGAATGCCAGGGACCCAGGGGCCCTCCCAGCAGGAGCCTGGGGAAAGGGAACAGGGCTGGGACCCCAGGGAGTTGGGGCGGGGGCCTCCATGCGCGCACCAGCAGCACCCCAGAGCACACTGAGCACTGCAGGGCGAGGGGCGCTCACCAGCAGGGCCCAGAGCGCCCTGGGGACTGCAGGCCGCCTGGGGCGCTCAGCCCCAGCCAGCAGGCCAGGCCCAGCACTGCCGAAGGGAGGGGTGCTCATCCCCAGGAACTAAGGAAGCCTGAGCCCCCCGAGGGCCAGGGCGGCTCCCCTCCACACTCAGGGCCGCCCGGAGCACTGCTGGGTGAGGGGCGCTCACCCCCAGAACCCCGAGCAGCCTGAGCACTGGGGGGCTGAGGGAGCTCACCCGCAGCAACCCTGGAGAGTGAGTGCCCGTGGGCCAGGGGCGCTCACCCACAGGGCTCAGAGTCCTGGGCCCCTTTTGGGGAGATGCCCTCAGCCCCAAGTCTCGCTTACCTGGGCCAGGGTGGGACAGTGGTGCCCTTTTCACGGGTCTCAGCAGGTCCTCCATGACGGTGGGGAGATGTCCTCTGCCAAATCCGCCCCGCTCCTGCCCAGGTGGGCGTTGCTCCGCATCCAAGGGTCCCACAGGGTTCTTCCCTGGGGCCCAGAGAGCGCCCGGTGGCGCGTCCCAGGAGATCCCCACAGGCCTTGGAAATTGGCCCCACGTCCACTGGTGCCAGGGACCTCCGCAATCCCGGGCAGGTTGGGGTCACGCACAGGAGCGCAGCCCCATGGGCCAAAAGGCCAGAAAATGGTGTGTCCCGCGGAATGGATCCGGGTCCCCGGTGTCCTGGGAGTTGAGATCCCCTAACAGTGTTCTTGGGGTCGCAGGTTTTGAGCACAAGCCTGCCTGCAGGGCCCCACCAAAGGCCAAAAGCCAGGTGTTTGCCAGGAGGAGCTCTCCACCTTGCTCCAAGTCTCCGGGGTGGCGTCCTCCGCAGGGACTCTTCAGCCCTCAGGCCAAAGAGGGTGTCCCAGCCTGGGAGAGCAAGACCCCAGCCACACAGTTCGCTCCCCAGGCGCCAGGTGGCCTCAGGGCTCAGAGGAGACTGGGCCCTGGCGGGCAAGGGGAACTCCCCGACAGGCCCAGAGGACACTGAGCCCTGGCAGGCGAGGGGCGCTCACCCACAGGGCCCAGGGCAGACTGAGCACTGGCGAGGGAGGGGCACCACCCACGGGCCCCAGAGGAGACCCACTGGGCACTGCTGGGCGAGGGGCGCTCACCCCTCAGGACCCAGAGGGGACTGAGGGCCGGGGGCGCTCAGCCTGGGGACACAGAGGACACCGGGGACCCGCGGGCAAGGGGCGCTCACCCGAGGGGCCCCAGAGGTCACTGGTCCCTGGCGCGCCAGGGGGGCTAACCCCAGAGGCCCGGGCACACCGAGGACCTGCGGGCGAGGGGCGCTCACCCGCAGGCCCCGGAGGACAAGGAAGCCTGCTGGGCCCCCCCACAAGGCAGGCGGCTCACCCACAGGACCCCGAGGACACTGGCCACTGGCGGGCGAGGGGCGCTCACCCGCAGCACGCAGTGCAGAATGAATGCCAGGGACCCAGGGGCCCTCCCAGCAGGAGCCTGGGGAAAGGGAACAGGGCTGGGACCCCAGGGAGTTGGGGCGGGGGCCGCCACGCGCGCACCAGCAGCACCCCAGAGCACACTGAGCACTGCAGGGCGAGGGGCGCTCACCAGCAGGGCCCAGAGCGCCCTGGGGACTGCAGGCCGCCTGGGGCGCTCAGCCACAGCCAGCAGGCCAGGCCCAGCACTGCCGAAGGGAGGGGTGCTCATCCCCAGGAACTAAGGAAGCCTGAGCCCCCCGAGGGCCAGGGCGGCTCCCCTCCACACTCAGGGCCGCCCGGAGCACTGCTGGGTGAGGGGCGCTCACCCCAGAACCCCGAGCAGCCTGAGCACTGGGGGGCTGAGGGAGCTCACCCGCAGCAACCCTGGAGAGTGAGTGCCCGTGGGCCAGGGGCGCTCACCCACAGGGCTCAGAGTCCTGGGCCCCTTTTGGGGAGATGCCCTCAGCCCCAAGTCTCGCTTACCTGGGCCAGGGTGGGACAGTGGTGCCCTTTTCACGGGTCTCAGCAGGTCCTCCATGACGGTGGGGAGATGTCCTCTGCCAAATCCGCCCCGCTCCTGCCCAGGTGGGCGTTGCTCCGCATCCAAGGGTCCCACAGGGTTCTTCCCTGGGGCCCAGAGAGCGCCCGGTGGCGCGTCCCAGGAGATCCCCACAGGCCTTGGAAATTGGCCCCACGTCCACTGGTGCCAGGGACCTCCGCAATCCCGGGCAGGTTGGGGTCACGCACAGGAGCGCAGCCCCATGGGCCAAAAGGCCAGAAAATGGTGTGTCCCGCGGAATGGATCCGGGTCCCCGGTGTCCTGGGAGTTGAGATCCCCTAACAGTGTTCTTGGGGTCGCAGGTTTTGAGCACAAGCCTGCCTGCAGGGCCCCACCAAAGGCCAAAAGCCAGGTGTTTGCCAGGAGGAGCTCTCCACCTTGCTCCAAGTCTCCGGGGTGGCGTCCTCCGCAGGGACTCTTCAGCCCTCAGGCCAAAGAGGGTGTCCCAGCCTGGGAGAGCAAGACCCCAGCCACACAGTTCGCTCCCCAGGCGCCAGGTGGCCTCAGGGCTCAGAGGAGACTGGGCCCTGGCGGGCAAGGGGAACTCCCCGACAGGCCCAGAGGACACTGAGCCCTGGCAGGCGAGGGGCGCTCACCCACAGGGCCCAGGGCAGACTGAGCACTGGCGAGGGAGGGGCACCACCCACGGGCCCCAGAGGAGACCCACTGGGCACTGCTGGGCGAGGGGCGCTCACCCCTCAGGACCCAGAGGGGACTGAGGGCCGGGGGCGCTCAGCCTGGGGACACAGAGGACACCGGGGACCCGCGGGCAAGGGGCGCTCACCCGAGGGGCCCCAGAGGTCACTGGTCCCTGGCGCGCCAGGGGGGCTAACCCCAGAGGCCCGGGCACACCGAGGACCTGCGGGCGAGGGGCGCTCACCCGCAGGCCCCGGAGGACAAGGAAGCCTGCTGGGCCCCCCCACAAGGCAGGCGGCTCACCCACAGGACCCCGAGGACACTGGCCACTGGCGGGCGAGGGGCGCTCACCCGCAGCACGCAGTGCAGAATGAATGCCAGGGACCCAGGGGCCCTCCCAGCAGGAGCCTGGGGAAAGGGAACAGGGCTGGGACCCCAGGGAGTTGGGGCGGGGGCCTCCACGCGCGCACCAGCAGCACCCCAGAGCACACTGAGCACTGCAGGGCGAGGGGCGCTCACCAGCAGGGCCCAGAGCGCCCTGGGGACTGCAGGCCGCCTGGGGCGCTCAGCCACAGCCAGCAGGCCAGGCCCAGCACTGCCGAAGGGAGGGGTGCTCATCCCCAGGAACTAAGGAAGCCTGAGCCCCCCGAGGGCCAGGGCGGCTCCCCTCCACACTCAGGGCCGCCCGGAGCACTGCTGGGTGAGGGGCGCTCACCCCCAGAACCCCGAGCAGCCTGAGCACTGGGGGGCTGAGGGAGCTCACCCGCAGCAACCCTGGAGAGTGAGTGCCCGTGGGCCAGGGGCGCTCACCCACAGGGCTCAGAGTCCTGGGCCCCTTTTGGGGAGATGCCCTCAGCCCCAAGTCTCGCTTACCTGGGCCAGGGTGGGACAGTGGTGCCCTTTTCACGGGTCTCAGCAGGTCCTCCATGACGGTGGGGAGATGTCCTCTGCCAAATCCGCCCCGCTCCTGCCCAGGTGGGCGTTGCTCCGCATCCAAGGGTCCCACAGGGTTCTTCCCTGGGGCCCAGAGAGCGCCCGGTGGCGCGTCCCAGGAGATCCCCACAGGCCTTGGAAATTGGCCCCACGTCCACTGGTGCCAGGGACCTCCGCAATCCCGGGCAGGTTGGGGTCACGCACAGGAGCGCAGCCCCATGGGCCAAAAGGCCAGAAAATGGTGTGTCCCGCGGAATGGATCCGGGTCCCCGGTGTCCTGGGAGTTGAGATCCCCTAACAGTGTTCTTGGGGTCGCAGGTTTTGAGCACAAGCCTGCCTGCAGGGCCCCACCAAAGGCCAAAAGCCAGGTGTTTGCCAGGAGGAGCTCTCCACCTTGCTCCAAGTCTCCGGGGTGGCGTCCTCCGCAGGGACTCTTCAGCCCTCAGGCCAAAGAGGGTGTCCCAGCCTGGGAGAGCAAGACCCCAGCCACACAGTTCGCTCCCCAGGCGCCAGGTGGCCTCAGGGCTCAGAGGAGACTGGGCCCTGGCGGGCAAGGGGAACTCCCCGACAGGCCCAGAGGACACTGAGCCCTGGCAGGCGAGGGGCGCTCACCCACAGGGCCCAGGGCAGACTGAGCACTGGCGAGGGAGGGGCACCACCCACGGGCCCCAGAGGAGACCCACTGGGCACTGCTGGGCGAGGGGCGCTCACCCCTCAGGACCCAGAGGGGACTGAGGGCCGGGGGCGCTCAGCCTGGGGACACAGAGGACACCGGGGACCCGCGGGCAAGGGGCGCTCACCCGAGGGGCCCCAGAGGTCACTGGTCCCTGGCGCGCCAGGGGGGCTAACCCCAGAGGCCCGGGCACACCGAGGACCTGCGGGCGAGGGGCGCTCACCCGCAGGCCCCGGAGGACAAGGAAGCCTGCTGGGCCCCCCCACAAGGCAGGCGGCTCACCCACAGGACCCCGAGGACACTGGCCACTGGCGGGCGAGGGGCGCTCACCCGCAGCACGCAGTGCAGAATGAATGCCAGGGACCCAGGGGCCCTCCCAGCAGGAGCCTGGGGAAAGGGAACAGGGCTGGGACCCCAGGGAGTTGGGGCGGGGGCCGCCACGCGCGCACCAGCAGCACCCCAGAGCACACTGAGCACTGCAGGGCGAGGGGCGCTCACCAGCAGGGCCCAGAGCGCCCTGGGGACTGCAGGCCGCCTGGGGCGCTCAGCCACAGCCAGCAGGCCAGGCCCAGCACTGCCGAAGGGAGGGGTGCTCATCCCCAGGAACTAAGGAAGCCTGAGCCCCCCGAGGGCCAGGGCGGCTCCCCTCCACACTCAGGGCCGCCCGGAGCACTGCTGGGTGAGGGGCGCTCACCCCCAGAACCCCGAGCAGCCTGAGCACTGGGGGGCTGAGGGAGCTCACCCGCAGCAACCCTGGAGAGTGAGTGCCCGTGGGCCAGGGGCGCTCACCCACAGGGCTCAGAGTCCTGGGCCCCTTTTGGGGAGATGCCCTCAGCCCCAAGTCTCGCTTACCTGGGCCAGGGTGGGACAGTGGTGCCCTTTTCACGGGTCTCAGCAGGTCCTCCATGACGGTGGGGAGATGTCCTCTGCCAAATCCGCCCCGCTCCTGCCCAGGTGGGCGTTGCTCCGCATCCAAGGGTCCCACAGGGTTCTTCCCTGGGGCCCAGAGAGCGCCCGGTGGCGCGTCCCAGGAGATCCCCACAGGCCTTGGAAATTGGCCCCACGTCCACTGGTGCCAGGGACCTCCGCAATCCCGGGCAGGTTGGGGTCACGCACAGGAGCGCAGCCCCATGGGCCAAAAGGCCAGAAAATGGTGTGTCCGCGGAATGGATCCGGGTCCCCGGTGTCCTGGGAGTTGAGATCCCCTAACAGTGTTCTTGGGGTCGCAGGTTTTGAGCACAAGCCTGCCTGCAGGGCCCCACCAAAGGCCAAAAGCCAGGTGTTTGCCAGGAGGAGCTCTCCACCTTGCTCCAAGTCTCCGGGTGGCGTCCTCCGCAGGGACTCTTCAGCCCTCAGGCCAAAGAGGGTGTCCCAGCCTGGGAGAGCAAGACCCCAGCCACACAGTTCGCTCCCCAGGCGCCAGGTGGCCTCAGGGCTCAGAGGAGACTGGGCCCTGGCGGGCAAGGGGAACTCCCCGACAGGCCCAGAGGACACTGAGCCCTGGCAGGCGAGGGGCGCTCACCCACAGGGCCCAGGGCAGACTGAGCACTGGCGAGGGAGGGGCACCACCCACGGGCCCCAGAGGAGACCCACTGGGCACTGCTGGGCGAGGGGCGCTCACCCCTCAGGACCCAGAGGGGACTGAGGGCCGGGGGCGCTCAGCCTGGGGACACAGAGGACACCGGGGACCCGCGGGCAAGGGGCGCTCACCCGAGGGGCCCCAGAGGTCACTGGTCCCTGGCGCGCCAGGGGGGCTAACCCCAGAGGCCCGGGCACACCGAGGACCTGCGGGCGAGGGGCGCTCACCCGCAGGCCCCGGAGGACAAGGAAGCCTGCTGGGCCCCCCCACAAGGCAGGCGGCTCACCCACAGGACCCCGAGGACACTGGCCACTGGCGGGCGAGGGGCGCTCACCCGCAGCACGCAGTGCAGAATGAATGCCAGGGACCCAGGGGCCCTCCCAGCAGGAGCCTGGGGAAAGGGAACAGGGCTGGGACCCCAGGGAGTTGGGGCGGGGGCCTCCACGCGCGCACCAGCAGCACCCCAGAGCACACTGAGCACTGCAGGGCGAGGGGCGCTCACCAGCAGGGCCCAGAGCGCCCTGGGGACTGCAGGCCGCCTGGGGCGCTCAGCCACAGCCAGCAGGCCAGGCCCAGCACTGCCGAAGGGAGGGGTGCTCATCCCCAGGAACTAAGGAAGCCTGAGCCCCCCGAGGGCCAGGGCGGCTCCCCTCCACACTCAGGGCCGCCCGGAGCACTGCTGGGTGAGGGGCGCTCACCCCCAGAACCCCGAGCAGCCTGAGCACTGGGGGGCTGAGGGAGCTCACCCGCAGCAACCCTGGAGAGTGAGTGCCCGTGGGCCAGGGGCGCTCACCCACAGGGCTCAGAGTCCTGGGCCCCTTTTGGGGAGATGCCCTCAGCCCCAAGTCTCGCTTACCTGGGCCAGGGTGGGACAGTGGTGCCCTTTTCACGGGTCTCAGCAGGTCCTCCATGACGGTGGGGAGATGTCCTCTGCCAAATCCGCCCCGCTCCTGCCCAGGTGGGCGTTGCTCCGCATCCAAGGGTCCCACAGGGTTCTTCCCTGGGGCCCAGAGAGCGCCCGGTGGCGCGTCCCAGGAGATCCCCACAGGCCTTGGAAATTGGCCCCACGTCCACTGGTGCCAGGGACCTCCGCAATCCCGGGCAGGTTGGGGTCACGCACAGGAGCGCAGCCCCATGGGCCAAAAGGCCAGAAAATGGTGTGTCCCGCGGAATGGATCCGGGTCCCCGGTGTCCTGGGAGTTGAGATCCCCTAACAGTGTTCTTGGGGTCGCAGGTTTTGAGCACAAGCCTGCCTGCAGGGCCCCACCAAAGGCCAAAAGCCAGGTGTTTGCCAGGAGGAGCTCTCCACCTTGCTCCAAGTCTCCGGGGTGGCGTCCTCCGCAGGGACTCTTCAGCCCTCAGGCCAAAGAGGGTGTCCCAGCCTGGGAGAGCAAGACCCCAGCCACACAGTTCGCTCCCCAGGCGCCAGGTGGCCTCAGGGCTCAGAGGAGACTGGGCCCTGGCGGGCAAGGGGAACTCCCCGACAGGCCCAGAGGACACTGAGCCCTGGCAGGCGAGGGGCGCTCACCCACAGGGCCCAGGGCAGACTGAGCACTGGCGAGGGAGGGGCACCACCCACGGGCCCCAGAGGAGACCCACTGGGCACTGCTGGGCGAGGGGCGCTCACCCCTCAGGACCCAGAGGGGACTGAGGGCCGGGGGCGCTCAGCCTGGGGACACAGAGACACCGGGGACCCGCGGGCAAGGGGCGCTCACCCGAGGGGCCCCAGAGGTCACTGGTCCCTGGCGCGCCAGGGGGGCTAACCCCAGAGGCCCGGGCACACCGAGGACCTGCGGGCGAGGGGCGCTCACCCGCAGGCCCCGGAGGACAAGGAGCCTGCTGGGCCCCCCCACAAGGCAGGCGGCTCACCCACAGGACCCCGAGGACACTGGCCACTGGCGGGCGAGGGGCGCTCACCCGCAGCACGCAGTGCAGAATGAATGCCAGGGACCCAGGGGCCCTCCCAGCAGGAGCCTGGGGAAAGGGAACAGGGCTGGGACCCCAGGGAGTTGGGGCGGGGGCCGCCACGCGCGCACCAGCAGCACCCCAGAGCACACTGAGCACTGCAGGGCGAGGGGCGCTCACCAGCAGGGCCCAGAGCGCCCTGGGGACTGCAGGCCGCCTGGGGCGCTCAGCCACAGCCAGCAGGCCAGGCCCAGCACTGCCGAAGGGAGGGGTGCTCATCCCCAGGAACTAAGGAAGCCTGAGCCCCCCGAGGGCCAGGGCGGCTCCCCTCCACACTCAGGGCCGCCCGGAGCACTGCTGGGTGAGGGGCGCTCACCCCCAGAACCCCGAGCAGCCTGAGCACTGGGGGGCTGAGGGAGCTCACCCGCAGCAACCCTGGAGAGTGAGTGCCCGTGGGCCAGGGGCGCTCACCCACAGGGCTCAGAGTCCTGGGCCCCTTTTGGGGAGATGCCCTCAGCCCCAAGTCTCGCTTACCTGGGCCAGGGTGGGACAGTGGTGCCCTTTTCACGGGTCTCAGCAGGTCCTCCATGACGGTGGGGAGATGTCCTCTGCCAAATCCGCCCCGCTCCTGCCCAGGTGGGCGTTGCTCCGCATCCAAGGGTCCCACAGGGTTCTTCCCTGGGGCCCAGAGAGCGCCCGGTGGCGCGTCCCAGGAGATCCCCACAGGCCTTGGAAATTGGCCCCACGTCCACTGGTGCCAGGGACCTCCGCAATCCCGGGCAGGTTGGGGTCACGCACAGGAGCGCAGCCCCATGGGCCAAAAGGCCAGAAAATGGTGTGTCCCGCGGAATGGATCCGGGTCCCCGGTGTCCTGGGAGTTGAGATCCCCTAACAGTGTTCTTGGGGTCGCAGGTTTTGAGCACAAGCCTGCCTGCAGGGCCCCACCAAAGGCCAAAAGCCAGGTGTTTGCCAGGAGGAGCTCTCCACCTTGCTCCAAGTCTCCGGGGTGGCGTCCTCCGCAGGGGACTCTTCAGCCCTCAGGCCAAAGAGGGTGTCCCAGCCTGGGAGAGCAAGACCCCAGCCACACAGTTCGCTCCCCAGGCGCCAGGTGGCCTCAGGGCTCAGAGGAGACTGGGCCCTGCGGGCAAGGGGAACTCCCCGACAGGCCCAGAGGACACTGAGCCCTGGCAGGCGAGGGGCGCTCACCCACAGGGCCCAGGGCAGACTGAGCACTGGCGAGGGAGGGGCACCACCCACGGGCCCCAGAGGAGACCCACTGGGCACTGCTGGGCGAGGGGCGCTCACCCCTCAGGACCCAGAGGGGACTGAGGGCCGGGGGCGCTCAGCCTGGGGACACAGAGGACACCGGGGACCCGCGGGCAAGGGGCGCTCACCCGAGGGGCCCCAGAGGTCACTGGTCCTGGCGCGCCAGGGGGGCTAACCCCAGAGGCCCGGGCACACCGAGGACCTGCGGGCGAGGGGCGCTCACCCGCAGGCCCCGGAGGACAAGGAAGCCTGCTGGGCCCCCCCACAAGGCAGGCGGCTCACCCACAGGACCCGAGGACACTGGCCACTGGCGGGCGAGGGGCGCTCACCCGCAGCACGCAGTGCAGAATGAATGCCA
>NW_027287958.1:0-34333 GCF_047511675.1 Marmota flaviventris
TATTCCTGCCAATGAACGCTACAACATAGAAGAACGAAATTTGGGCAGCCAAGTTCAACTGGTATATTCATGTTTCCTCATGAGTATTCCCAAGATTGGGTGAAAAAATATTTGCTGAGATTCCAGTAAACTCAGAGTCCTTTGGAAGTTCTACAAATGCTTTCAAATGAAAGTGTATTTTTCTGGCCTTGGCTTAGGTCTACTTCATCAGGGAACTAAGCACAGAGAGCACAATGAGAACTAATTGACTGAGTAAAGTTACAAGAAGCTAGCACAAACTGAATATGATTTAGAGTTCCAAGTGCGTGTATCCCTCTAGGACTAAATGAAGTGAAACCTAAAAATTCAAAGTGTTCCTGCCACAGAACACTTCAACCTAGAAGAACAAAATTTGGGCAGCCAAGTACGACTGGTATAGTCATCTTGCTTGCCAAGTATCAACAAGATCTGGTGAAAAAATATTTGCTGAGATTCCCATCCACTCGGAGTTCTCTGGAAGTACTACAAATGCTTTCAAATGAAAGTGTATTTTCCTTGCCTGTGCTTAGGGCTACTTCAACAGGGAACAATGCATAGAGAGCCAGCTTAGAACTAATTGAGAGAGGAAAGATTCAAGCCACTAGCACAAACTGTGTTTGATTTAGAGTTCCAAATGCATGTATTCCAATAGGGGAACATGAAGTGACAACTAAAATTTCAACGTGTTCCTGCCAAAGAACACTTCAACCTAGAAAAACAAGATTTGGGCAGCCAAGTGCAACTGGAGTCCAAATCTTTCTTGAAGAGTAGCAAGAAGATTGGGTGACAAAATGGTAGCTGATATTCCAGTAAACTCGAAGTCCTGTGGAGGCTTTCAATTGAAAGTGCATTTTCCTTGCCTGTACTTAGGGATCCATCAACAAGGCAGAAAACATAGAGAGTGCACTGAGAACTAGTTTACTATGTCTTTTTTAAAGTAGCTAGCCCAAACCCTACTTCATTTAGGGTTCCAAATGCATGTATCCCTATAAGGAAAAATGAAGGGAAATCTAAAAATATATAAATGAACCCTTCAATATACAAGAATGAAATTTGGGCAGCCACGTGTAACTGGTATGCTCATGTTTCCTGCCAAGTATCAACAAGAACGGGTGAAAAAATATTTGCTGAGATTCCCGTAAATTCGGAGTTCTGTGGACGCTGTGTAAATGCTTTCAAATGAAAGTGTACTTTCCTTGCCTCTGCTTAGGACAACTTCCATAGGGAACAAAGCCTAGAGAGCACACTGAGAACGAATTGAGTGGGTCATGTTTCAAGCACCTAGCACAAACCGTGTTTGATTTAGAGTTTCAAAAACATGTATCCTTGTAAGGGAAAAGAAAGTGAAACCTAAAAATTAAAACTATTGCTGCCAATGAACGCTCCAACCTAAAAGAAAAAAAAAAAAACAATTGGCCAGGCATGTGCCACTGGTATACTCAAATCCTTGCTGAGAATCTACAAGATCGCGTGAAAAAATATTTGCTGAAATTCCAGTAAAATGCCAGTTTGTGGAAGCTCTGCAAAAGCATTCAAATGAAAGTGTATTTTCCTTGCCTCTGCTTAGTGCAAATTCAAAAGAGCAAAAAGCAAAGTGAACACACTGAGAACTAAATAACTGAGTCAAGTTTCAAGCAGCTAGCACAAACCATGTTTGATTTAGATTTCCAAATTGCATGTATCCCTATAGGGGAAAACGAAGTGACACCTAAAAATACAAAGTGTTCCTGAAAGTGAATGCTACAACCTGAAAGAACAAAACTTGGATGGTCAAGTGCAAATGGTATACGCATCTTTCCAGCAATCATCAAAAAGATCATTTGAAAAAGTATTTGTTGAGATTCCAGTAAACTCAGAGTTCTGCAGTTGCTCTGCAAACGCTGAAATTACAGTGTATTTGTCTTGCCTATTCTAATGGCTACTTCATAAGGGCACAAAGCATAGAGAGCGCACTTAGAACTCATTGACTGAGTCAATTTTTAAGGAGCTAGCAAAAACCGTGTTTGATTTAGAGATCCAAATTCACATATTCCTATAGGGTAAAACGAAGTGAACCCTTAAACTTCAAAGTGTTACAGCCAACGAACGCTTCAAGCTTGAAGAAAGAAATTTCAGCAGCCAAGTGCAACGGGTATAATGATAATCCTTGCCAAGTATTACCAAGATTGTGAGAAAAAAATATTCGCTGAAATTCCAGTAAAATCAGAGTTCTGTGGAAGGTCTGCAAACGCTTTCAAAGGCAAGTGTATTTTCATGGGCTCTGCTTACAGGTACTTAAACAGGGAACAAAGCATAGAGAGGGCACTGATAACTAATTGACTGAGTCAAGTTTCAAGCAGCTAGCAGAAATCCTGTTTGATGTACAGTTCCAAATGCCTGTATCCCTATAGGGGAGAACGAAGTGAAACTGAAGAATTCAATGTATTCCTGCCAATGAACGCTACAACATAGAAGAACGAAATTTGGGCAGCCAAGTTCAACTGGTATATTCATGTTTCCTCATGAGTATTCCCAAGATTGGGTGAAAAAATATTTGCTGAGATTCCAGTAAACTCAGAGTCCTTTGGAAGTTCTACAAATGCTTTCAAATGAAAGTGTATTTTTCTGGCCTTGGCTTAGGTCTACTTCATCAGGGAACTAAGCACAGAGAGCACAATGAGAACTAATTGACTGAGTAAAGTTACAAGAAGCTAGCACAAACTGAATATGATTTAGAGTTCCAAGTGCGTGTATCCCTCTAGGACTAAATGAAGTGAAACCTAAAAATTCAAAGTGTTCCTGCCACAGAACACTTCAACCTAGAAGAACAAAATTTGGGCAGCCAAGTACGACTGGTATAGTCATCTTGCTTGCCAAGTATCAACAAGATCTGGTGAAAAAATATTTGCTGAGATTCCCATCCACTCGGAGTTCTCTGGAAGTACTACAAATGCTTTCAAATGAAAGTGTATTTTCCTTGCCTGTGCTTAGGGCTACTTCAACAGGGAACAATGCATAGAGAGCCAGCTTAGAACTAATTGAGAGAGGAAAGATTCAAGCCACTAGCACAAACTGTGTTTGATTTAGAGTTCCAAATGCATGTATTCCAATAGGGGAACATGAAGTGACAACTAAAATTTCAACGTGTTCCTGCCAAAGAACACTTCAACCTAGAAAAACAAGATTTGGGCAGCCAAGTGCAACTGGAGTACAAATCTTTCTTGAAGAGTAGCAAGAAGATTGGGTGACAAAATGGTAGCTGATATTCCAGTAAACTCGAAGTCCTGTGGAGGCTTTCAATTGAAAGTGCATTTTCCTTGCCTGTACTTAGGGATCCATCAACAAGGCAGAAAACATAGAGAGTGCACTGAGAACTAGTTTACTATGTCTTTTTTAAAGTAGCTAGCCCAAACCCTACTTCATTTAGGGTTCCAAATGCATGTATCCGTATAAGGAAAAATGAAGGGAAATCTAAAAATATATAAATGAACCCTTCAACATACAAGAATGAAATTTGGGCAGCGACGTGTAACTGGTATGCTCATGTTTCCTGCCAAGTATCAACAAGAACGGGTGAAAAAATATTTGCTGAGATTCCCGTAAATTCGGAGTTCTGTGGACTTTCAAATGAAAGTGTACTTTCCTTGCCTCTGCTTAGGACAACTTCCATAGGGAACAAAGCCTAGAGAGCACACTGAGAACGAATTGAGTGGGTCATGTTTCAAGCACCTAGCACAAACCGTGTTTGATTTAGAGTTTCAAAAACATGTATCCCTGTAAGGGAAAAGAAAGTGAAACCTAAAAATTCAAACTATTGCTGCCAATGAACGCTCCAACCTAAAAGAAAAAAAAAAAAACAATTGGCCAGGCATGTGCCACTGGTATACTCAAATCCTTGCTGAGAATCTACAAGATCGCGTGAAAAAATATTTGCTGAAATTCCAGTAAAATGCCAGTTGGTGGAAGCTCTGCAAAAGCATTCAAATGAAAGTGTATTTTCCTTGCCTCTGCTTAGTGCAAATTCAAAAGAGCAAAAAGCAAAGTGAACACACTGAGAACTAAATAACTGAGTCAAGTTTCAAGCAGCTAGCACAAACCATGTTTGATTTAGATTTCCAAATTGCATGTATCCCTATAGGGGAAAAGAAGTGACACCTAAAAATACAAAGTGTTCCTGAAAGTGAATGCTACAACCTGAAAGAACAAAACTTGGATGGTCAAGTGCAAATGGTATACGCATCTTTCCAGCAATCATCAAAAAGATCGTTTGAAAAAGTATTTGTTGAGATTCCAGTAAACTCAGAGTTCTGCAGTTGCTCTGCAAACGCTGAAATTACAGTGTATTTGTCTTGCCTATTCTAATGGCTACTTCATAAGGGCACAAAGCATAGAGAGCGCACTTAGAACTCATTGATTGAGTCAATTTTTAAGCAGCTAGCAAAAACCGTGTTTGATTTAGAGATCCAAATTCACATATTCCTATAGGGTAAAACGAAGTGAACCCTTAAACTTCAAAGTGTTACAGCCAAAGAACGCTTCAAGCTTGAAGAAAGAAATTTCAGCAGCCAAGTGCAACGGGTATAATGATAATCCTTGCCAAGTATTACCAAGATTGTGAGAAAAAAACATTCGCTGAAATTCCAGTAAAATCAGAGTTCTGTGGAAGGTCTGCAAACGCTTTCAAAGGCAAGTGTATTTTCATGGGCTCTGCTTACAGGTACTTAAACAGGGAACAAAGCATAGAGAGGGCACTGATAACTAATTGACTGAGTCAAGTTTCAAGCAGCTAGCAGAAATCCTGTTTGATGTAGAGTTCCAAATGCCTGTATCCCTATAGGGGAGAACGAAGTGAAACTGAAGAATTCAATGTATTCCTGCCAATGAACGCTACAACATAGAAGAACGAAATTTGGGCAGCCAAGTTCAACTGGTATATTCATGTTTCCTCATGAGTATTCCCAAGATTGGGTGAAAAAATATTTGCTGAGATTCCAGTAAACTCAGAGTCCTTTGGAAGTTCTACAAATGCTTTCAAATGAAAGTGTATTTTTCTGGCCTTGCCTTAGGTCTACTTCATCAGGGAACTAAGCACAGAGAGCACAATGAGAACTAATTGACTGAGTAAAGTTACAAGAAGCTAGCACAAACTGAATTTGATTTAGAGTTCCAAGTGCGTGTATCCCTCTAGGACTAAATGAAGTGAAACCTAAAAATTCAAAGTGTTCCTGCCACAGAACACTTCAACATAGAAGAATAAAATTTGGGCAGCCAAGTACGACTGGTATAGTCATCTTGCTTGCCAAGTATCAACAAGATCTGGTGAAAAAATATTTGCTGAGATTCCCATCAACTCGGAGTTCTCTGGAAGTACTACAAATGCTTTCAAATGAAAGTGTATTTTCCTTGCCTGTGCTTAGGGCTACTTCAACAGGGAACAATGCATAGAGAGCCAGCTTAGAACTAATTGAGAGAGGAAAGATTCAAGACACTAGCACAAACTGTGTTTGATTTAGAGTTCCAAATGCATGTATTCCAATAGGGGAACATGAAGTGACAACTAAAATTTCAACGTGTTCCTGCCAAAGAACACTTCAACCTAGAAAAACAAGATTTGGGCAGCCAAGTGCAACTGGAGTCCAAATCTTTCTTGAAGAGTAGCAAGAAGATTGGGTGACAAAATGGTAGCTGATATTCCAGTAAACTCGAAGTCCTGTGGAGGCTTTCAATTGAAAGTGCATTTTCCTTGCCTGTACTTAGGGATCCATCAACAAGGCAGAAAACATAGAGAGTGCACTGAGAACTAGTTTACTATGTCTTTTTTAAAGTAGCTAGCCCAAACCCTACTTCATTTAGGGTTCCAAATGCATGTATCCCTATAAGGAAAAATGAAGGGAAATCTAAAAATATATAAATGAACCCTTCAATATACAAGAATGAAATTTGGGCAGCCACGTGTAACTGGTATGCTCATGTTTCCTGCCAAGTATCAACAAGAACGGGTGAAAAAATATTTGCTGAGATTCCCGTAAATTCGGAGTTCTGTGGACGCTGTGTAAATGCTTTAAAATGAAAGTGTACTTTCCTTGCCTCTGCTTAGGACAACTTCCATAGGGAACAAAGCCTAGAGAGCACACTGAGAACGAATTGAGTGGGTCATGTTTCAAGCACCTAGCACAAACCGTGTTTGATTTAGAGTTTCAAAAACATGTATCCTTGTAAGGGAAAAGAAAGTGAAACCTAAAAATTAAAACTATTGCTGCCAATGAACGCTCCAACCTAAAAGAAAAAAAAAAAACAATTGGCCAGGCATGTGCCACTGGTATACTCAAATCATTGCTGAGAATCTACAAGATCGCGTGAAAAAATATTTGCTGAAATTCCAGTAAAATGCCAGTTGGTGGAAGCTCTGCAAAAGCATTCAAATGAAAGTGTATTTTCCTTGCCTCTGCTTAGTGCAAATTCAAAAGAGCAAAAAGCAAAGTGAACACACTGAGAACTAAATAACTGAGTCAAGTTTCAAGCAGCTAGCACAAACCATGTTTGATTTAGATTTCCAAATTGCATGTATCCCTATAGGGGAAAACGAAGTGACACCTAAAAATACAAAGTGTTCCTGAAAGTGAATGCTACAACCTGAAAGAACAAAACTTGGATGGTCAAGTGCAAATGGTATACGCATCTTTCCAGCAATCATCAAAAAGATCGTTTGAAAAAGTATTTGTTGAGATTCCAGTAAACTCAGAGTTCTGCAGTTGCTCTGCAAACGCTGAAATTACAGTGTATTTGTCTTGCCTATTCTAATGGCTACTTCATAAGGGCACAAAGCATAGAGAGCGCACTTAGAACTCATTGATTGAGTCAATTTTTAAGGAGCTAGCAAAAACCGTGTTTGATTTAGAGATCCAAATTCACATATTCCTATAGGGTAAAACGAAGTGAACCCTTAAACTTCAAAGTGTTACAGCCAACGAACGCTTCAAGCTTGAAGAAAGAAATTTCAGCAGCCAAGTGCAACGGGTATAATGATAATCCTTGCCAAGTATTACCAAGATTGTGAGAAAAAAACATTCGCTGAAATTCCAGTAAAATCAGAGTTCTGTGGAAGGTCTGCAAACGCTTTCAAAGGCAAGTGTATTTTCATGGGCTCTGCTTACAGGTACTTAAACAGGGAACAAAGCATAGAGAGGGCACTGATAACTAATTGACTGAGTCAAGTTTCAAGCAGCTAGCAGAAATCCTGTTTGATGTACAGTTCCAAATGCCTGTATCCCTATAGGGGAGAACGAAGTGAAACTGAAGAATTCAATGTATTCCTGCCAATGAACGCTACAACATAGAAGAACGAAATTTGGGCAGCCAAGTTCAACTGGTATATTCATGTTTCCTCATGAGTATTCCCAAGATTGGGTGAAAAAATATTTGCTGAGATTCCAGTAAACTCAGAGTCCTTTGGAAGTTCTACAAATGCTTTCAAATGAAAGTGTATTTTTCTGGCCTTGGCTTAGGTCTACTTCATCAGGGAACTAAGCACAGAGAGCACAATGAGAACTAATTGACTGAGTAAAGTTACAAGAAGCTAGCACAAACTGAATTTGATTTAGAATTCCAAGTGCGTGTATCCCTCTAGGACTAAATGAAGTGAAACCTAAAAATTCAAAGTGTTCCTGCCACAGAACACTTCAACCTAGAAGAACAAAATTTGGGCAGCCAAGTACGACTGGTATAGTCATCTTGCTTGCCAAGTATCAACAAGATCTGGTGAAAAAATATTTGCTGAGATTCCCATCAACTCGGAGTTCTCTGGAAGTACTACAAATGCTTTCAAATGAAAGTGTATTTTCCTTGCCTGTGCTTAGGGCTACTTCAACAGGGAACAATGCATAGAGAGCCAGCTTAGAACTAATTGAGAGAGGAAAGATTCAAGCCACTAGCACAAACTGTGTTTGATTTAGAGTTCCAAATGCATGTATTCCAATAGGGGAACATGAAGTGACAACTAAAATTTCAACGTGTTCCTGCCAAAGAACACTTCAACCTAGAAAAACAAGATTTGGGCAGCCAAGTGCAACTGGAGTACAAATCTTTCTTGAAGAGTAGCAAGAAGATTGGGTGACAAAATGGTAGCTGATATTCCAGTAAACTCGAAGTCCTGTGGAGGCTTTCAATTGAAAGTGCATTTTCCTTGCCTGTACTTAGGGATCCATCAACAAGGCAGAAAACATAGAGAGTGCACTGAGAACTAGTTTACTATGTCTTTTTTAAAGTAGCTAGCCCAAACCCTACTTCATTTAGGGTTCCAAATGCATGTATCCCTATAAGGAAAAATGAAGGGAAATCTAAAAATATATAAATGAACCCTTCAATATACAAGAATGAAATTTGGGCAGCCACGTGTAACTGGTATGCTCATGTTTCCTGCCAAGTATCAACAAGAACGGGTGAAAAAATATTTGCTGAGATTCCCGTAAATTCGGAGTTCTCTGGACGCTGTGTAAATGCTTTCAAATGAAAGTGTACTTTCCTTGCCTCTGCTTAGGACAACTTCCATAGGGAACAAAGCCTAGAGAGCACACTGAGAACGAATTGAGTGGGTCACGTTTCAAGCACCTAGCACAAACCGTGTTTGATTTAGAGTTTCAAAAACATGTATCCCTGTAAGGGAAAAGAAAGTGAAACCTAAAAATTCAAACTATTGCTGCCAATGAACGCTCCAACCTAAAAGAAAAAAAAAAAACAATTGGCCAGGCATGTGCCACTGGTATACTCAAATCCTTGCTGAGAATCTACAAGATCGCGTGAAAAAATATTTGCTGAAATTCCAGTAAAATGCCAGTTGGTGGAAGCTCTGCAAAAGCATTCAAATGAAAGTGTATTTTCCTTGCCTCTGCTTAGTGCAAATTCAAAAGAGCAAAAAGCAAAGTGAACACACTGAGAACTAAATAACTGAGTCAAGTTTCAAGCAGCTAGCACAAACCATGTTTGATTTAGATTTCCAAATTGCATGTATCCCTATAGGGGAAAACGAAGTGACACCTAAAAATACAAAGTGTTCCTGAAAGTGAATGCTACAACCTGAAAGAACAAAACTTGGATGGTCAAGTGCAAATGGTATACGCATCTTTCCAGCAATCATCAAAAAGATCGTTTGAAAAAGTATTTGTTGAGATTCCAGTAAACTCAGAGTTCTGCAGTTGCTCTGCAAACGCTGAAATTACAGTGTATTTGTCTTGCCTATTCTAATGGCTACTTCATAAGGGCACAAAGCATAGAGAGCGCACTTAGAACTCATTGATTGAGTCAATTTTTAAGGAGCTAGCAAAAACCGTGTTTGATTTAGAGATCCAAATTCACATATTCCTATAGGGTAAAACGAAGTGAACCCTTAAACTTCAAAGTGTTACAGCCAACGAACGCTTCAAGCTTGAAGAAAGAAATTTCAGCAGCCAAGTGCAATGGGTATAATGATAATCCTTGCCAAGTATTACCAAGATTGTGAGAAAAAAACATTCGCTGAAATTCCAGTAAAATCAGAGTTCTGTGGAAGGTCTGCAAACGCTTTCAAAGGCAAGTGTATTTTCATGGGCTCTGCTTACAGGTACTTAAACAGGGAACAAAGCATAGAGAGGGCACTGATAACTAATTGACTGAGTCAAGTTTCAAGCAGCTAGCAGAAATCCTGTTTGATGTAGAGTTCCAAATGCCTGTATCCCTATAGGGGAGAACGAAGTGAAACTGAAGAATTCAATGTATTCCTGCCAATGAACGCTACAACATAGAAGAACGAAATTTGGGCAGCCAAGTTCAACTGGTATATTCATGTTTCCTCATGAGTATTCCCAAGATTGGGTGAAAAAATATTTGCTGAGATTCCAGTAAACTCAGAGTCCTTTGGAAGTTCTACAAATGCTTTCAAATGAAAGTGTATTTTTCTGGCCTTGGCTTAGGTCTACTTCATCAGGGAACTAAGCACAGAGAGCACAATGAGAACTAATTGACTGAGTAAAGTTACAAGAAGCTAGCACAAACTGAATTTGATTTAGAGTTCCAAGTGCGTGTATCCCTCTAGGACTAAATGAAGTGAAACCTAAAAATTCAAAGTGTTCCTGCCACAGAACACTTCAACCTAGAAGAACAAAATTTGGGCAGCCAAGTACGACTGGTATAGTCATCTTGCTTGCCAAGTATCAACAAGATCTGGTGAAAAAATATTTGCTGAGATTCCCATCAACTCGGAGTTCTCTGGAAGTACTACAAATGCTTTCAAATGAAAGTGTATTTTCCTTGCCTGTGCTTAGGGCTACTTCAACAGGGAACAATGCATAGAGAGCCAGCTTAGAACTAATTGAGAGAGGAAAGATTCAAGCCACTAGCACAAACTGTGTTTGATTTAGAGTTCCAAATGCATGTATTCCAATAGGGGAACATGAAGTGACAACTAAAATTTCAACGTGTTCCTGCCAAAGAACACTTCAACCTAGAAAAACAAGATTTGGGCAGCCAAGTGCAACTGGAGTCCAAATCTTTCTTGAAGAGTAGCAAGAAGATTGGGTGACAAAATGGTAGCTGATATTCCAGTAAACTCGAAGTCCTGTGGAGGCTTTCAATTGAAAGTGCATTTTCCTTGCCTGTACTTAGGGATCCATCAACAAGGCAGAAAACATAGAGAGTGCACTGAGAACTAGTTTACTATGTCTTTTTTAAAGTAGCTAGCCCAAACCCTACTTCATTTAGGGTTCCAAATGCATGTATCCCTATAAGGAAAAATGAAGGGAAATCTAAAAATATATAAATGAACCCTTCAATATACAAGAATGAAATTTGGGCAGCCACGTGTAACTGGTATGCTCATGTTTCCTGCCAAGTATCAACAAGAACGGGTGAAAAAATATTTGCTGAGATTCCCGTAAATTCGGAGTTCTGTGGACGCTGTGTAAATGCTTTCAAATGAAAGTGTACTTTCCTTGCCTCTGCTTAGGACAACTTCCATAGGGAACAAAGCCTAGAGAGCACACTGAGAACGAATTGAGTGGGTCACGTTTCAAGCACCTAGCACAAACCGTGTTTGATTTAGAGTTTCAAAAACATGTATCCCTGTAAGGGAAAAGAAAGTGAAACCTAAAAATTCAAACTATTGCTGCCAATGAACGCTCCAACCTAAAAGAAAAAAAAAAAAACAATTGGCCAGGCATGTGCCACTGGTATACTCAAATCATTGCTGAGAATCTACAAGATCGCGTGAAAAAATATTTGCTGAAATTCCAGTAAAATGCCAGTTGGTGGAAGCTCTGCAAAAGCATTCAAATGAAAGTGTATTTTCCTTGCCTCTGCTTAGTGCAAATTCAAAAGAGCAAAAAGCAAAGTGAACACACTGAGAACTAAATAACTGAGTCAAGTTTCAAGCAGCTAGCACAAACCATGTTTGATTTAGATTTCCAAATTGCATGTATCCCTATAGGGGAAAACGAAGTGACACCTAAAAATACAAAGTGTTCCTGAAAGTGAATGCTACAACCTGAAAGAACAAAACTTGGATGGTCAAGTGCAAATGGTATACGCATCTTTCCAGCAATCATCAAAAAGATCGTTTGAAAAAGTATTTGTTGAGATTCCAGTAAACTCAGAGTTCTGCAGTTGCTCTGCAAACGCTGAAATTACAGTGTATTTGTCTTGCCTATTCTAATGGCTACTTCATAAGGGCACAAAGCATAGAGAGTGCACTTAGAACTCATTGATTGAGTCAATTTTTAAGCAGCTAGCAAAAACCGTGTTTGATTTAGAGATCCAAATTCACATATTCCTATAGGGTAAAACGAAGTGAACCCTTAAACTTCAAAGTGTTACAGCCAACGAACGCTTCAAGCTTGAAGAAAGAAATTTCAGCAGCCAAGTGCAACGGGTATAATGATAATCCTTGCCAAGTATTACCAAGATTGTGAGAAAAAAACATTCGCTGAAATTCCAGTAAAATCAGAGTTCTGTGGAAGGTCTGCAAACGCTTTCAAAGGCAAGTGTATTTTCATGGGCTCTGCTTACAGGTACTTAAACAGGGAACAAAGCATAGAGAGGGCACTGATAACTAATTGACTGAGTCAAGTTTCAAGCAGCTAGCAGAAATCCTGTTTGATGTAGAGTTCCAAATGCCTGTATCCCTATAGGGGAGAACGAAGTGAAACTGAAGAATTCAATGTATTCCTGCCAATGAACGCTACAACATAGAAGAACGAAATTTGGGCAGCCAAGTTCAACTGGTATATTCATGTTTCCTCATGAGTATTCCCAAGATTGGGTGAAAAAATATTTGCTGAGATTCCAGTAAACTCGGATTTCTGTGGAAGCTATGCAAATGATTTCAAATGAAAGTGTATTGTCCTTGCCTCTACTCAGGGCCACTTCAACTGGGAACAAAACGTAAAGAGTGCACCAAGAACTAATTGAGTGAGTCAAGTTTCAAGCACCTAGCAGAAACTGTGTTTGATTTAGAGTTCCAAATGCATGTATCCCTATAGGGGAAAACGAAGTGAAACCTAAAAATTCAAAGTGTTCCTAAAAACAAATGCTTCAACCTAGAAGAACCAAATTTGGGCTGCTAAGTGGAAATGGTATAGTCATCTTTCCTGCCAAGTATCAACAAGATCGGGTGAAAACATATCTGCTGAAATTCCAGTAATCTCCGAGTTCTGTGGAAGCTCTGCAAACGCTTTCAAAAGAAAGTGTATTTTCCTTGCTTCTGCTTAGGGCTACACCAACAGGGAAAAAAGCATAAAGAAAACACTTAAAACCAATTGAGTGAGTGAAGATTCAAGCAGCTAGCACAAACCGTGTTTGATTTAGAGTTCCAAGTGCATGTATCCCTAGAGGGGAAAACAAAGTGAAATATCAAAATTCAATGTGTTCCTGACAATGAATACTTCAACCTAGAAGAATGAAATTTGGGCATCTAAGTGCAACTGGCATACTCATCTTCCTTTCCGAGTACCAAAAGATTGGTTGAACAAATACTTGGTGAAATTCCAGTAAAATCCAAGTTCTGTGGAAGCTCTGTCAACGCTTTCCAATGAAAGTGTATTTTCCTTGCCTCTTCTAAGGGCCACTACAATAGGGAACAAAACATAAATAGCCCACTAAGAATTAATTGAATGAGTCAAGTTTCAAGCAACTAGCACAAACCGTGTTTGATTTAGAGTTCCAAATGTCTGTATCCCTATATGGGAAAATGAAGTGAAACCTAAAAATTCAAAGTGTACCTGCAAACTAACACTTCTACCTAGAAGAAAGCAATTTGGGCAGCCATGTGCAACTGGTATACACATAATCCTTGATGAGCATTAAGAAGAACGGTTGAAAAAATATTTGCTGAGATTCCAGTAAACTCAGAGTCCTTTGGAAGTTCTACAAATGCTTTCAAATGAAAGTGTATTTTTCTGGCCTTGGCTTAGGTCTACTTCATCAGGGAACTAAGCACAGAGAGCACAATGAGAACTAATTGACTGAGTAAAGTTACAAGAAGCTAGCACAAACTGAATATGATTTAGAGTTCCAAGTGCGTGTATCCCTCTAGTACTAAATGAAGTGAAACCTAAAAATTCAAAGTGTTCCTGCCACAGAACACTTCAACCTAGAAGAACAAAATTTGGGCAGCCAAGTACGACTGGTATAGTCATCTTGCTTGCCAAGTATCCACAAGTTCTGGTGAAAAAATATTTGCTGAGATTCCCATCCACTCGGAGTTCTCTGGAAGTACTACAAATGCTTTCAAATGAAAGTGTATTTTCCTTGCCTGTGCTTAGGGCTACTTCAACAGGGAACAATGCATAGAGAGCCAGCTTAGAACTAATTGAAAGAGGAAAGATTCAAGCCACTAGCACAAACTGTGTTTGATTTAGAGTTCCAAATGCATGTATTCCAATAGGGGAACATGAAGTGACAACTAAAATTTCAACGTGTTCCTGCCAAAGAACACTTCAACCTAGAAAAACAAGATTTGGGCAGCCAAGTGCAACTGGAGTACAAATCTTTCTTGAAGAGTAGCAAGAAGATTGGGTGACAAAATGGTAGCTGATATTCCAGTAAACTCGAAGTCCTGTGGAGGCTTTCAATTGAAAGTGCATTTTCCTTGCCTGTACTTAGGGATCCATCAACAAGGCAGAAAACATAGAGAGTGCACTGAGAACTAGTTTACTATGTCTTTTTTAAAGTAGCTAGCCCAAACCGTACTTCATTTAGGGTTCCAAATGCAAGTATCCCTATAAGGAAAAATGAAGTGAAATCTAAAAATATATAAATGAACCCTTCAACATACAATAATGAAATTTGGGCAGCCACGTGTAACTGGTATGCTCATGTTTCCTGCCAAGTATCAACAAGAACGGGTGAAAAAATATTTGCTGAGATTCCCGTAAATTCGGAGTTCTGTGGACGCTGTGTAAATGCTTTAAAATGAAAGTGTACTTTCCTTGCCTCTGCTTAGGACAACTTCCATAGGGAACAAAGCCAAGAGAGCACACTGAGAACGAATTGAGTGGGTCATGTTTCAAGCACCTAGCACAAACCGTGTTTGATTTAGAGTTTCAAAAACATGTATCCCTGTAAGGGAAAAGAAAGTGAAACCTAAAAATTCAAACTATTGCTGCCAATGAAAGCTCCAACCTAAAAGAAAAAAAAAACAATTGGCCAGGCATGTGCCACTGGTATACTCAAATCCGTGCTGAGAATCTACAAGATCGCTTGAAAAAATATTTGCTGAAATACCAGTAAAATCCCAGTTTGTGGAAGCTTTGCAAAAGCATTCAAATGAAAGTGTATTTTCCTTGCCTCTGCTTAGTGCAAATTCAAAAGAGCAAAAAGCAAAGTGAACACACTGAGAACTAAATAACTGAGTCAAGTTTCAAGCAGCTAGCACAAACCATGTTTGATTTAGATTTCCAAATTGCATGTATCCCTATAGGGGAAAACGAAGTGACACCTAAAAATACAAAGTGTTCCTGAAAGTGAATGCTACAACCTGAAAGAACAAAACTTGGATGGTCAAGTGCAAATGGTATACGCATCTTTCCAGCAATCATCAAAAAGATCGTTTGAAAAAATATTTGTTGAGATTCCAGTAAACTCAGAGTTCTGCAGTTGCTCTGCAAACGCTGAAATTACAGTGTATTTGTCTTGCCTATTCTAATGGCTACTTCATAAAGGCACAAAGCATAGAGAGCGCACTTAGAACTCATTGATTGAGTCAATTTTTAAGCAGCTAGCAAAAACCGTGTTTGATTTAGAGATCCAAATTCACATATTCCTATAGGGTAAAACGAAGTGAACCCTTAAACTTCAAAGTGTTACAGCCAACGAACGCTTCAAGCTTGAAGAAAGAAATTTCAGCATCCAAGTGCAACGGGTATAATGATAATCCCTGCCAAGTATTACCAAAATTGGGAGAAAAAACATTCGCTGAAATTCCAGTAAAATCAGAGTTCTGTGGAAGTTCTGCAAACGCTTTCAAAGGCAAGTGTATTTTCATGTGCTCTGCTTATAGGTACTTAAACAGGGAACAATGCATAGAGAGGGCACTGATAGCTAATTGACTGAGTCAAGTTTCAAGCAGCTAGCAGAAATCCTGTTTGATGTAGAGTTCCAAATGCCTGTATCCCTATAGGTGAGAACGAAGTGAAACTGAAGAATTCAATGTATTCCTGCCAATGAACGCTACAACAAAGAAGAACGAAATTTTGCTGCCAAGTTCAACTGGTATATTCATGTTTCCTCATGAGTATTCCCAAGATTGGGTGAAAAAATATTTGCTGAGATTCCAATAAACTCGGATTTCTGTGGAAGCTATGCAAATGATTTCAAATGAAAGTGTATTGTCCTTGCCTCTACTCAGGGCCACTTCAATGGGGAACAAAAGGTAAAGAGTGCACCAAGAACTAATTGAGTGAGTCAAGTTTCAAGCACCTAGCAGAAACTGTGTTTGATTTAGAGTTCCAAATGCATGTATCCCTATAGGGGAAAACGAAGTGAAACCTAAAAATTCAAAGTGTTCCTAAAAACAAATGCTTCAACCTAGAAGAACCAAATTTGGGCTGCTAAGTGGAAATGGTATAGTCATCTTTCCTGCCAAGTATCAACAAGATCGGGTGAAAAAATATTTGCTGAAATTCCAGTAATCTCCGAGTTCTGTGGAAGCTCTGCAAACGCTTTCAAAAGAAAGTGTATTTTCCTTGCTTCTGCTTAGGGCTACACCAACAGGGAAAAAAGCATAAAGAAAACACTTAAAACCAATTGAGTGAGTGAAGATTCAAGCAGCTAGCACAAACCGTGTTTGATTTAGAGTTCCAAGTGCATGTATCCCTAGAGGGGAAAACAAAGTGAAATATCAAAATTCAATGTGTTCCTGACAATGAATACTTCAACCTAGAAGAATGAAATTTGGGCATCTAAGTGCAACTGGTATACTCATCTTCCTTTCCGAGTACCAAAAGATTGGTTGAACAAATACTTGGTGAAATTCCAGTAAAATCCAAGTTCTGTGGAAGCTCTGTCAACGCTTTCCAATGAAAGTGTATTTTCCTTGCCTCTTCTAAGGGCCACTACAATAGGGAACAAAACATAAAGAGCCCACTAAGAATTAATTGAACGAGTCAAGTTTCAAGCAACTAGCACAAACCGTGTTTGATTTAGAGTTCCAAATGTCTGTATCCCTATATGGGAAAATGAAGTGAAACCTAAAAATTAAAAGTGTACCTGCAAACTAACACTTCTACCTAGAAGAAAGCAATTTGGGCAGCCATGTGCAACTGGTATACACATAATCCTTGATGAGCATTAAGAAGAACGGGTGAAAAAATATTTTCTGAGATTCCAGTAAACTCAGAGTCCTTTGGAAGTTCTACAAATGCTTTCAAATGAAAGTGTATTTTTCTGGCCTTGGCTTAGGTCTACTTCATCAGGGAACTAAGCACAGAGAGCACAATGAGAACTAATTGACTGAGTAAAGTTACAAGAAGCTAGCGCAAACTGAATATGATTTAGAGTTCCAAGTGCGTGTATCCCTCTAGGACTAAATGAAGTGAAACCTAAAAATTCAAAGTGTTCCTGCCACAGAACACTTCAACCTAGAAGAACAAAATTTGGGCAGCCAAGTACGACTGGTATAGTCATCTTGCTTGCCAAGTATCAACAAGATCTGGTGAAAAAATATTTGCTGAGATTCCCATCCACTCGGAGTTCTTTGGAAGTACTACAAATGCTTTCAAATGAAAGTGTATTTTCCTTGCCTGTGCTTAGGGCTACTTCAACAGGGAACAATGCATAGAGAGCCAGCTTAGAACTAATTGAGAGAGGAAAGATTCAAGACACTAGCACAAACTGTGTTTGATTTAGAGTTCCAAATGCATGTATTCCAATAGGGGAACATGAAGTGACAACTAAAATTTCAACGTGTTCCTGCCAAAGAACACTTCAACCTAGAAAAACAAGATTTGGGCAGCCAAGTGCAACTGGAGTACAAATCTTTCTTGAAGAGTAGCAAGAAGATTGGGTGACAAAATGGTAGCTGATATTCCAGTAAACTCGAAGTCCTGTGCAAGCTTTCAATTGAAAGTGCATTTTCCTTGCCTGTACTTAGGGATCCATCAACAAGGCAGAAAACATAGAGAGTGCACTGAGAACTAGTTTACTATGTCTTTTTTAAAGTAGCTAGCCCAAACCCTACTTCATTTAGGGTTCCAAATGCAAGTATCCCTATAAGGAAAAATGAAGTGAAATCTAAAAATATATAAATGAACCCTTCAACATACAAGAATGAAATTTGGGCAGCCACGTGTAACTGGTATGCTCATGTTTCCTGCCAAGTATCAACAAGAACGGGTGAAAAAATATTTGCTGAGATTCCCGTAAATTCGGAGTTCTGTGGACGCTGTGTAAATGCTTTAAAATGAAAGTGTACTTTCCTTGCTTCTGCTTAGGACAACTTCCATAGGGAACAAAGCCAAGAGAGCACACTGAGAACGAATTGAGTGGGTCATGTTTCAAGCACCTAGCACAAACCAGGTTTGATTTAGAGTTTCAAAAACATGTATCCCTGTAAGGGAAAAGAAAGTGAAACCTAAAAATTCAAACTATTGCTGCCAATGAACGCTCCAACCTAAAAGAAAAAAAAAACAATTGGCCAGGCATGTGCCACTGGTATACTCAAATCCGTGCTGAGAATCTACAAGATCGCTTGAAAAAATATTTGCTGAAATACCAGTAAAATCCCAGTTTGTGGAAGCTTTGCAAAAGCATTCAAATGAAAGTGTATTTTCCTTGCCTCTGCTTAGTGCAAATTCAAAAGAGCAAAAAGCAAAGTGAACACACTGAGAACTAAATAACTGAGTCAAGTTTCAAGCAGCTAGCACAAACCATGTTTGATTTAGATTTCCAAATTGCATGTATCCCTATAGGGGAAAACGAAGTGACACCTAAAAATACAAAGTGTTCCTGAAAGTGAATGCTACAACCTGAAAGAACAAAACTTGGATGGTCAAGTGCAAATGGTATACGCATCTTTCCAGCAATCATCAAAAAGATCGTTTGAAAAAATATTTGTTGAGATTCCAGTAAACTCAGAGTTCTGCAGTTGCTCTGCAAACGCTGAAATTACAGTGTATTTGTCTTGCCTATTCTAATGGCTACTTCATAAAGGCACAAAGCATAGAGAGCGCACTTAGAACTCATTGATTGAGTCAATTTTTAAGCAGCTAGCAAAAACCGTGTTTGATTTAGAGATCCAAATTCACATATTCCTATAGGGTAAAACGAAGTGAACCCTTAAACTTCAAAGTGTTACAGCCAACGAACGCTTCAAGCTTGAAGAAAGAAATTTCAGCATCCAAGTGCAACGGGTATAATGATAATCCCTGCCAAGTATTACCAAAATTGGGAGAAAAAACATTCGCTGAAATTCCAGTAAAATCAGAGTTCTGTGGAAGTTCTGCAAACGCTTTCAAAGGCAAGTGTATTTTCATGTGTTCTGCTTATAGGTACTTAAACAGGGAACAATGCATAGAGAGGGCACTGATACCTAATTGACTGAGTCAAGTTTCAAGCAGCTAGCAGAAATCCTCTTTGATGTAGAGTTCCAAATGCCTGTATCCCTATAGGGGAGAACGAAGTGAAACTGAAGAATTCAATGTATTCCTGCCAATGAACGCTACAACATAGAAGAACGAAATTTTGCAGCCAAGTTCAACTGGTATATTCATGTTTCCTCATGAGTATTCCCAAGATTGGGTGAAAAAATATTTGCTGAGATTCCAGTAAACTCGGATTTCTGTGTAAGCTATGCAAACGATTTCAAATGAAAGTGTATTGTCCTTGCCTCTACTCAGGGCCACTTCAACGGGGAACAAAACGTAAAGAGTGCACCAAGAACTAATTGAGTGAGTCAAGTTTCAAGCACCTAGCAGAAACTGTGTTTGATTTAGAGTTCCAAATGCATGTATCCCTATAGGGGAAAACGAAGTGAAACCTAAAAATTCAAAGTGTTCCTAAAAACAAATGCTTCAACCTAGAAGAACCAAATTTGGGCTGCTAAGTGGAAATGGTATAGTCATCTTTCCTGCAAAGTATCAACAAGATCGGGTGAAAACATATTTGCTGAAATTCCAGTAATCTCCGAGTTCTGTGGAAGCTCTGCAAACGCTTTCAAAAGAAAGTGTATTTTCCTTGCTTCTGCTTAGGGCTACACCAACAGGGAAAAAAGCATAAAGAAAACACTTAAAACCAATTGAGTGAGTGAAGATTCAAGCAGCTAGCACAAACCGTGTTTGATTTAGAGTTCCAAGTGCATGTATCCCTAGAGGGGAAAACAAAGTGAAATATCAAAATTCAATGTGTTCCTGACAATGAATACTTCAACCTAGAAGAATGAAATTTGGGCATCTAAGTGCAACTGGCATACTCATCTTCCTTTCCGAGTACCAAAAGATTGGTTGAACAAATACTTGGTGAAATTCCAGTAAAATCCAAGTTCTGTGGAAGCTCTGTCAACGCTTTCCAATGAAAGTGTATTTTCCTTGCCTCTTCTAAGGGCCACTACAATAGGGAACAAAACATAAAGAGCCCACTAAGAATTAATTGAATGAGTCAAGTTTCAAGCAACTAGCACAAACCGTGTTTGATTTAGAGTTCCAAATGTCTGTATCCCTATATGGGAAAATGAAGTGAAACCTAAAAATTCAAAGTGTACCTGCAAACTAACACTTCTACCTAGAAGAAAGCAATTTGGGCAGCCACTTGCAACTGGTATACACTTAATCCTTGATGAGCATTAAGAAGAACGGGTGAAAAAATATTTTCTGAGATTCCAGTAAACTCAGAGTCCTTTGGAAGTTCTACAAATGCTTTCAAATGAAAGTGTATTTTTCTGGCCTTGGCTTAGGTCTACTTCATCAGGGAACTAAGCACAGAGAGCACAATGAGAACTAATTGACTGAGTAAAGTTACAAGAAGCTAGCGCAAACTGAATATGATTTAGAGTTCCAAGTGCGTGTATCCCTCTAGGACTAAATGAAGTGAAACCTAAAAATTCAAAGTGTTCCTGCCACAGAACACTTCAACCTAGAAGAACAAAATTTGGGCAGCCAAGTTCGACTGGTATAGTCATCTTGCTTGCCAAGTATCAACAAGATCTGGTGAAAAAATATTTGCTGAGATTCCCATCCACTCGGAGTTCTCTGGAAGTACTACAAATGCTTTCAAATGAAAGTGTATTTTCCTTGCCTGTGCTTAGGGCTACTTCAACAGGGAACAATGCATAGAGAGCCAGCTTAGAACTAATTGAGAGAGGAAAGATTCAAGCCACTAGCACAAACTGTGTTTGATATAGAGTTCCAAATGCATGTATTCCAATAGGGGAACCTGAAGTGACAACTAAAATTTCAACGTGTTCCTGCCAAAGAACACTTCAACCTAGAAAAACAAGATTTGGGCAGCCAAGTGCAACTGGAGTACAAATCTTTCTTGAAGAGTAGCAAGAAGATTGGGTGACAAAATGGTAGCTGATATTCCAGTAAACTCGAAGTCCTGTGGAAGCTTTCAATTGAAAGTGCATTTTCCTTGCCTGTACTTAGGGATCCATCAACAAGGCAGAAAACATAGAGAGTGCACTGAGAACTAGTTTACTATGTCTTTTTTAAAGTAGCTAGCCCAAACCCTACTTCATTTAGGGTTCCAAATGCAAGTATCCCTATAAGGAAAAATGAAGTGAAATCTAAAAATATATAAATGAACCCTTCAACATACAAGAATGAAATTTGGGCAGCCACGTGTAACTGGTATGCTCATGTTTCCTGCCAAGTATCAACAAGAACGGGTGAAAAAATATTTGCTGAGATTCCCGTAAATTCGGAGTTCTGTGGACGCTGTGTAAATGCTTTCAAATGAAAGTGTACTTTCCTTGCCTCTGCTTAGGACAACTTCCATAGGGAACAAAGCCTAGAGAGCACACTGAGAACGAATTGAGTGGGTCATGTTTCAAGCACCTAGCACAAACCGTGTTTGATTTAGAGTTTCAAAAACATGTATCCCTGTAAGGGAAAAGAAAGTGAAACCTAAAAATTCAAACTATTGTTGCCAATGAACGCTCCAACCTAAAAGAAAAAAAAACAATTGGCCAGGCATGTGCCACTGGTATACTCAAATCCGTGCTGAGAATCTACAAGATCGCTTGAAAAAATATTTGCTGAAATACCAGTAAAATCCCAGTTTGTGGAAGCTTTGCAAAAGCATTCAAATGAAAGTGTATTTTCCTTGCCTCTGCTTAGTGCAAATTCAAAGGAGCAAAAAGCAAAGTGAACACACTGAGAACTAAATAACTGAGTCAAGTTTCAAGCAGCTAGCACAAACCATGTTTGATTTAGATTTCCAAATTGCATGTATCCCTATAGGGGAAAACGAAGTGACACCTAAAAATACAAAGTGTTCCTGAAAGTGAATGCTACAACCTGAAAGAACAAAACTTGGATGGTCAAGTGCAAATGGTATACGCATCTTTCCAGCAATCATCAAAAAGATCGTTTGAAAAAATATTTGTTGAGATTCCAGTAAACTCAGAGTTCTGCAGTTGCTCTGCAAACGCTGAAATTACAGTGTATTTGTCTTGCCTATTCTAATGGCTACTTCATAAAGGCACAAAGCATAGAGAGCGCACTTAGAACTCATTGATTGAGTCAATTTTTAAGCAGCTAGCAAAAACCGTGTTTGATTTAGAGATCCAAATTCACATATTCCTATAGGGTAAAACGAAGTGAACCCTTAAACTTCAAAGTGTTACAGCCAACGAACGCTTCAAGCTTGAAGAAAAAAATTTCAGCAGCCAAGTGCAATGGGTATAATGATAATCCTTGCCAAGTATTACCAAGATTGGGAGAAAAAACATTCGCTGAAATTCCAGTAAAATCAGAGTTCTGTGGAAGGTCTGCAAACGCTTTCAAAGGCAAGGGTATTTTCATGGGCTCTGCTTATAGGTACTTAAACAGGGAACAAAGCATAGAGAGGGCACTGATAACTAATTGACTGAGTCAAGTTTCAAGCAGCTAGCAGAAATCCTGTTTGATGTAGAGTTCCAAATGCCTGTATCCCTATAGGGGAGAACGAAGTGAAACTGAAGAATTCAATGTATTCCTGCCAATGAACGCTACAACATAGAAGAACGAAATTTGGGCAGCCAAGTTCAACTGGTATATTCATGTTTTCTCATGAGTATTCCCAAGATTAGGTGAAAAAATATTTGCTGAGATTCCAGTAAACTCGGATTTCTGTGGAAGCTATGCAAATGATTTCAAATGAAAGTGTATTGTCCTTGCCTCTACTCAGGGCCACTTCAACAGGGAACAAAACATAAAGAGTGCACCAAGAACTAATTGAGTGAGTCAAGTTTCAAGCACCTAGCAGAAACTGTGTTTGATTTAGAGTTCCAAATGCATGTATCTCTATAGGGGAAAACGAAGTGAAACCTAAAAATTCAAAGTGTTCCTAAAAACAAATGCTTCAACTTAGAAGAACCAAATTTGGGCTGCTAAGTGGAAATGGTATAGTCATCTTTCCTGCCAAGTATCAAAAAGATCGGGTGAAAACATATTTGCTGAAATTCCAGTAATCTCCGAGTTCTGTGGAAGCTCTGCAAACGCTTTCAAAAGAAAGTGTATTTTCCTTGCTTCTGCTTAGGGCTACACCAACAGGGAAAAAAGCATAAAGAAAACACTTAAAACCAATTGAGTGAGTGAAGATTCAAGCAGCTAGCACAAACCGTGTTTGATTTAGAGTTCCAAGTGCATGTATCCCTAGAGGGGAAAACAAAGTGAAATATCAAAATTCAATGTGTTCCTGACAATGAATACTTCAACCTAGAAGAATGAAATTTGGGCATCTAAGTGCAACTGGCATACTCATCTTCCTTTCCGAGTACCAAAAGATTGGTTGAACAAATACTTGGTGAAATTCCAGTAAAATCCAAGTTCTGTGGAAGCTCTGTCAACGCTTTCCAATGAAAGTGTATTTTCCTTGCCTCTTCTAAGGGCCACTACAATAGGGAACAAAACATAAAGAGCCCACTAAGAATTAATTGAATGAGTCAAGTTTCAAGCAACTAGCACAAACCGTGTTTGATTTAGAGTTCCAAATGTCTGTATCCCTATATGGGAAAATGAAGTGAAACCTAAAAATTCAAAGTGTACCTGCAAACTAACACTTCTACCTAGAAGAAAGCAATTTGGGCAGCCATGTGCAACTGGTATACACATAATCCTTGATGAGCATTAAGAAGAACGGGTGAAAAAATATTTTCTGAGATTCCAGTAAACTCAGAGTCCTTTGGAAGTTCTACAAATGCTTTCAAATGAAAGTGTATTTTTCTGGCCTTGGCTTAGGTCTACTTCATCAGGGAACTAAGCACAGAGAGCACAATGAGAACTAATTGACTGAGTAAAGTTACAAGAAGCTAGCACAAACTGAATATGATTTAGAGTTCCAAGTGCGTGTATCCCTCTAGGACTAAATGAAGTGAAACCTAAAAATTCAAAGTGTTCCTGCCACAGAACACTTCAACCTAGAAGAACAAAATTTGGGCAGCCAAGTACGACTGGTATAGTCATCTTGCTTGCCAAGTATCAACAAGATCTGGTGAAAAAATATTTGCTGAGATTCCCATCCACTCGGAGTTCTCTGGAAGTACTACAAATGCTTTCAAATGAAAGTGTATTTTCCTTGCCTGTGCTTAGGGCTACTTCAACAGGGAACAATGCATAGAGAGCCAGCTTAGAACTAATTGAGAGAGGAAAGATTCAAGCCACTAGCACAAACTGTGTTTGATTTAGAGTTCCAAATGCATGTATTAAAATAGGGGAACATGAAGTGACAACTAAAATTTCAACGTGTTCCTGCCAAAGAACACTTCAACCTAGAAAAACAAGATTTGGGCAGCCAAGTGCAACTGGAGTCCAAATCTTTCTTGAAGAGTAGCAAGAAGATTGGGTGACAAAATGGTAGCTGATATTCCAGTAAACTCGAAGTCCTGTGGAGGCTTTCAATTGAAAGTGCATTATCCTTGCCTGTACTTAGGGATCCATCAACAAGGCAGAAAACATAGAGAGTGCACTGAGAACTAGTTTACTATGTCTTTTTTAAAGTAGCTAGCCCAAACCCTACTTCATTTAGGGTTCCAAATGCATGTATCCCTATAAGGAAAAATGAAGTGAAATCTAAAAATATATAAATGAACCCTTCAACATACAAGAATGAAATTTGGGCAGCCACGTGTAACTGGTATGCTCATGTTTCCTGCCAAGTATCAACAAGAACGGGTGAAAAAAATATTTGCTGAGATTCCCGTAAATTCGGAGTTCTGTGGACGCTGTGTAAATGCTTTAAAATGAAAGTGTACTTTCCTTGCCTCAGCTTAGGACAAATTCCATAGGGAACAAAGCCTAGAGAGCACACTGAGAACGAATTGAGTGGGTCATGTTTCAAGCACCTAGTACAAACCGTGTTTGATTTAGAGTTTCAAAAACATGTATCCCTGTAAGGGAAAAGAAAGTGAAACCTAAAAATTCAAACTATTGCTGCCAATGAACGCTCCAACCTAAAAGAAAAAAAAAAAAAAAACAATTGGCCAGGCATGTGCCACTGGTATACTCAAATCCTTGCTGAGAATCTACAAGATCGCGTGAAAAAATATTTGCTGAAATTCCAGTAAAATGCCAGTTTGTGGAAGCTCTGCAAAAGCATTCAAATGAAAGTGTATTTTCCTTGCCTCTGCTTAGTGCAAATTCAAAAGAGCAAAAAGCAAAGTGAACACACTGAGAACTAAATAACTGAGTCAAGTTTCAAGCAGCTAGCACAAACCATGTTTGATTTAGATTTCCAAATTGCATGTATCCCTATAGGGGAAAACGAAGTGACACCTAAAAATACAAAGTGTTCCTGAAAGTGAATGCTACAACCTGAAAGAACAAAACTTGGATGGTCAAGTGCAAATGGTATACGCATCTTTCCAGCAATCATCAAAAAGATCGTTTGAAAAAGTATTTGTTGAGATTCCAGTAAACTCAGAGTTCTGCAGTTGCTCTGCAAACGCTGAAATTACAGTGTATTTGTCTTGCCTATTCTAATGGCTACTTCATAAGGGCACAAAGCATAGAGAGCGCACTTAGAACTCATTGATTGAGTCAATTTTTAAGCAGCTAGCAAAAACCGTGTTTGATTTAGAGATCCAAATTCACATATTCCTATAGGGTAAAACGAAGTGAACCCTTAAACTTCAAAGTGTTACAGCCAACGAACGCTTCAAGCTTGAAGAAAGAAATTTCAGCAGCCAAGTGCAACGGGTATAATGATAATCCTTGCCAAGTATTACCAAGATTGGGAGAAAAAACATTCACTGAAATTCCAGTAAAATCAGAGTTCTGTGGAAGGTCTGCGAACGCTTTCAAAGGCAAGTGTATTTTCATGGGCTCTGCTTATAGGTACTTAAACAGGGAACAAAGCATAGAGAGGGCACTGATAACTAATTGACTGAGTCAAGTTTCAAGCAGCTGGCAGAAATCCTGTTTGATGTAGAGTTCCAAATGCCTGTATCCCTATAGGGGAGAACGAAGTGAAACTGAAGAATTCAGTGTATTCCTGCCAATGAACGCTACAACATAGAAGAACGAAATTTGGGCAGCCAAGTTCAACTGGTATATTCATGTTTCCTCATGAGTATTCCCAAGATTGGGTGAAAAAATATTTGCTGAGATTCCAGTAAACTCGGATTTCTGTGGAAGCTATGCAAATGATTTCAAATGAAAGTGTATTGTCCTTGCCTCTACTCAGGGCCACTTCAACGGGGAACAAAACGTAAAGAGTGCACCAAGAACTAATTGAGTGAGTCAAGTTTCAAGCACCTAGCAGAAACTGTGTTTGATTTAGAGTTCCAAATGCATGTATCCCTATAGGGGAAAACGAAGTGAAACCTAAAAATTCAAAGTGTTCCTAAAAACAAATGCTTCAACCTAGAAGAACCAAATTTGGGCTGCTAAGTGGAAATGGTATAGTCATCTTTCCTGCCAAGTATCAACAAGATCGGGTGAAAACATATTTGCTGAAATTCCAGTAATCTCCGAGTTCTGTGGAAACTCTGCAAACGCTTTCAAAAGAAAGTGTATTTTCCTTGCTTCTGCTTAGGGCTACACCAACAGGGAAAAAAGCATAAAGAAAACACTTAAAACCAATTGAGTGAGTGAAGATTCAAGCAGCTAGCACAAACCGTGTTTGATTTAGAGTTCCAAGTGCATGTATCCCTAGAGGGGAAAACAAAGTGAAATATCAAAATTCAATGTGTTCCTGACAATGAATACTTCAACCTAGAAGAATGAAATTTGGGCATCTAAGTGCAACTGGTATACTCATCTTCCTTTCCGAGTACCAAAAGATTGGTTGAACAAATACTTGGTGAAATTCCAGTAAAATCCAAGTTCTGTGGAAGCTCTGTCAACGCTTTCCAATGAAAGTGTATTTTCCTTGCCTCTTCTAAGGGCCACTACAATAGGGAACAAAACATAAAGAGCCCACTAAGAATTAATTGAATGAGTCAAGTTTCAAGCAACTAGCACAAACCGTGTTTGATTTAGAGTTCCAAATGTCTGTATCCCTATATGGGAAAATGAAGTGAAACCTAAAAATTCAAAGTGTACCTGCAAACTAACACTTCTACCTAGAAGAAAGCAATTTGGGCAGCCATGTGCAACTGGTATACACATAATCCTTGATGAGCATTAAGAAGAACGGGTGAAAAAATATTTTCTGAGATTCCAGTAAACTCAGAGTCCTTTGGAAGTTCTACAAATGCTTTCAAATGAAAGTGTATTTTTCTGGCCTTGGCTTAGGTCTACTTCATCAGGGAACTAAGCACAGAGAGCACAATGAGAACTAATTGACTGAGTAAAGTTACAAGAAGCTAGCACAAACTGAATATGATTTAGAGTTCCAAGTGCGTGTATCCCTCTAGGACTAAATGAAGTGAAACCTAAAAATTCAAAGTGTTCCTGCCACAGAACACTTCAACCTAGTAGAACAAAATTTGGGCAGCCAAGTACGACTGGTATAGTCATCTTGCTTGCCAAGTATCAACAAGATCTGGTGAAAAAATATTTGCTGAGATTCCCATCCACTCGGAGTTCTCTGGAAGTACTACAAATGCTTTCAAATGAAAGTGTATTTTCCTTGCCTGTGCTTAGGGCTACTTCAACAGGGAACAATGCATAGAGAGCCAGCTTAGAACTAATTGAGAGAGGAAAGATTCAAGCCACTAGCACAAACTGTGTTTGATTTAGAGTTCCAAATGCATGTATTCCAATAGGGGAACCTGAAGTGACAACTAAAATTTCAACGTGTTCCTGCCAAAGAACACTTCAACCTAGAAAAACAAGATTTGGGCAGCCAAGTGCAACTGGAGTACAAATCTTTCTTGAAGAGTAGCAAGAAGTTTGGGTGACAAAATGGTAGCTGATATTCCAGTAAACTCGATGTCCTGTGGAAGCTTTCAATTGAAAGTGCATTTTCCTTGCCTGTACTTAGGGATCCATCAACAAGGCAGAAAACATAGAGAGTGCACTGAGAACTAGTTTACTATGTCTTTTTTAAAGTACCTAGCCCAAACCCTACTTCATTTAGGGTTCCAAATCAAGTATCCCTATAAGGAAAAATGAAGTGAAATCTAAAAATATATAAATGAACCCTTCAACATACAAGAATGAAATTTGGGCAGCCACGTGGAACTGGTATGCTCATGTTTCCTGCCAAGTATCAACAAGAACGGGTGAAAAAAATATTTGCTGAGATTCCCGTAAATTCGGAGTTCTGTGGACGCTGTGTAAATGCTTTAAAATGAAAGTGTACTTTCCTTGCCTCTGCTTAGGACAACTTCCATAGGGAACAAAGCCTAGAGAGCACACTGAGAACGAATTGAGTGGGTCATGTTTCAAGCACCTAGCACAAACCGTGTTTGATTTAGAGTTTCAAAAACATGTATCCCTGTAAGGGAAAAGAAAGTGAAACCTAAAAATTCAAACTATTGCTGCCAATGAACGCTCCAACCTAAAAGAAAAAAAAAAAAAAACAATTGGCCAGGCATGTGCCACTGGTATACTCAAATCCTTGCTGAGAATCTACAAGATCGCGTGAAAAAAATATTTGCTGAAATTCCAGTAAAATCCCAGTTTGTGGAAGCTCTGCAAAAGCATTCAAATGAAAGTGTATTTTCCTTGCCTCTGCTTAGTGCAAATTCAAAAGAGCAAAAAGCAAAGTGAACACACTGAGAACTAAATAACTGAGTCAAGTTTCAAGCAGCTAGCACAAACCATGTTTGATTTAGATTTCCAAATTGCATGTATCCCTATAGGGGAAAACGAAGTGACACCTAAAAATACAAAGTGTTCCTGAAAGTGAATGCGACAACCTGAAAGAACAAAACTTGGGTGGTCAAGTGCAAATGGTACACGCATCTTTCCAGCAATCATCTAAAAGATCGTTTGAAAAAATATTTGTTGAGATTCCAGTAAACTCAGAGTTCTGCAGTTGCTCTGCAAACGCTGAAATTACAGTGTATTTGTCTTGCCTATTCTAATGGCTACTTCATAAGGGCACAAAGCATAGAGAGTGCACTTAGAACTCATTGATTGAGTCAATTTTTAAGCAGCTGGCAAAAACCGCGTTTGATTTAGAGATCCAAATTCACATATTCCTATAGGGTAAAACGAAGTGAACCCTTAAACTTCAAAGTGTTACAGCCAACGAACGCTTCAAGCTTGAAGAAAGAAATTTCAGCAGCCAAGTGCAACGGGTATAATGATAATCCTTGCCAAGTATTACCAAGATTGGGAGAAAAAACATTCGCTGAAATTCCAGTAAAATCAGAGTTCGGTGGAAGGTCTGCAAACGCTTTCAATGGCAAGTGTATTTTCATGGGCTCTGCTTATAGGTACTTAAACAGGGAACAAAGCATAGAGAGGCACTGATAACTAATTGACTGAGTCAAGTTTCAAGCAGCTAGCAGAAATCCTGTTGATGTAGAGTTCCAAATGCCTGTATCCCTATAGGGGAGAACGAAGTGAAACTGAAGAATTCAATGTATTCCTGCCAATGAACGCTACAACATAGAAGAACGAAATTTGGGCAGCCAAGTTCAACTGGTATATTCATGTTTCCTCATGAGTATTCCCAAGATTGGGTGAAAAAATATTTGCTGAGATTCCAGTAAACTCGGATTTCTGTGGAAGCTATGCAAATGATTTCAAATGAAAGTGTATTGTCCTTGCCTCTACTCAGGGCCACTTCAAAGGGGAACAAAACGTAAAGAGTGCACCAAGAACTAATTGAGTGAGTCAAGTTTCAAGCACCTAGCAGAAACTGTGTTTGATTTAGAGTTCCAAATGCATGTATCCCTATAGGGGAAAACGAAGTGAAACCTAAAAATTCAAAGTGTTCCTAAAAACAAATGCTTCAACCTAGAAGAACCAAATTTGGGCTGCTAAGTGGAAATGGTATAGTCATCTTTACTGCCAAGTATCAACAAGATCGGGTGAAAAAATATTTGCTGAAATTCCAGTAATCTCCGAGTTCTGTGGAAGCTCGGCAAACGCTTTCAAAAGAAAGGGTATTTTCCTTGCTTCTGCTTAGGGCTCCACCAACAGGGGAAAAAAGCATACAGAAAACACTTAAAACCAATTGAGTGAGTGAAGATTCAAGCAGCTAGCACAAACCGTGTTTGATTTAGAGTTCCAAGTGCATGTATCCCTAGAGGGGAAAACAAAGTGAAATATCAAAATTCAATGTGTTCCTGACAATGAATACTTCAACCTAGAAGAATGAAATTTGGGCATCTAAGTGCAACTGGTATACTCATCTTCCTTTCCGAGTACCAAAAGATTGGTTGAACAAATACTTGGTGAAATTCCAGTAAAATCCAAGTTCTGTGGAAGCTCTGTCAACGCTTTCAAATGAAAGTGTATTTTCCTTGCCCCTTCTAAGGGCCACTACAATAGGGAACAAAACATAAAGAGCCCACTAAGAATTTATTGAACGAGTCAAGTTTCAAGCAACTAGCACAAACCGTGTTTGATTTAGAGTTCCAAATGTCTGTATCCCTATATGGGAAAATGAAGTGAAACCTAAAAATTCAAAGTGTACCTGCAAACTAACACTTCTACCTAGAAGAAAGCAATTTGGGCAGCCATGTGCAACTGGTATACACATAATCCTTGATGAGCATTAAGAAGAACGGGTGAAAAAATATTTTCTGAGATTCCAGTAAACTCAGAGTCCTTTGGAAGTTCTACAAATGCTTTCAATGAAAGTGTATTTTTCTGGCCTTGGCTTAGGTGTACTTCATCAGGGAACTAAGCACAGAGAGCACAATGAGAACTAATTGACTGAGTAAAGTTACAAGAAGCTAGCACAAACTGAATATGATTTAGAGTTCCAAGTGCGTGTATCCCTCTAGGACTAAATGAAGTGAAACCTAAAAATTCAAAGTGTTCCTGCCACAGAACACTTCAACCTAGAAGAACAAAATTTGGGCAGCCAAGTACGACTGGTATAGTCATCTTGCTTGCCAAGTATCAACAAGATCTGGTGAAAAAATATTTGCTGAGATTCCCATCAACTCGGAGTTCTCTGGAAGTACTACAAATGCTTTCAAATGAAAGTGTATTTTCCTTGCCTGTGCTTAGGGCTACTTCAACAGGGAACAATGCATAGAGAGCCAGCTTAGAACTAATTGAGAGAGGAAAGATTCAAGCCACTAGCACAAACTGTGTTTGATTTAGAGTTCCAAATGCATGTATTCCAATAGGTGAACATGAAGTGACAACTAAAATTTCAACGTGTTCCTGCCAAAGAACACTTCAACCTAGAAAAACAAGATTTGGGCAGCCAAGTGCAACTGGAGTACAAATCTTTCTTGAAGAGTAGCAAGAAGATTGGGTGACAAAATGGTAGCTGATAGTCCAGTAAACTCGAAGTCCTGTGGAGGCTTTCAATTGAAAGTGCATTTTCCTTGCCTGTACTTAGGGATCCATCAACAAGGCAGAAAACATAGAGAGTGCACTGAGAACTAGTTTACTATGTCTTTTTGAAAGTAGCTAGCCCAAACCCTACTTCATTTAGGGTTCCAAATGCATGTATCCCTATAAGGAAAAATGAAGTGAAATCTAAAAATATATAAATGAACCCTTCAACATACAAGAATGAAATTTGGGCAGCCACGTGTAACTGGTATGCTCATGTTTCCTGCCAAGTATCAACAAGAACGGGTGAAAAAATATTTGCTGAGATTCCCGTAAATTCGGAGTTCTGTGGACGCTGTGTAACCTTGCCTCTGCTTAGGACAACTTCCATAGGGAACAAAGCCTAGAGAGCACACTGAGAAACGAATTGAGTGGGTCATGTTTCAAGCACCTAGCACAAACCGTGTTTGATTTAGAGTTTGAAAAACATGTATCCCTGTAAGGGAAAAGAAAGTGAAACCTAAAAATTCAAACTATTGCTGCCAATGAACGCTCCAACCTAAAAGAAAAAAAAAAAAACAATTGGCCAGGCATGTGCCACTGGTATACTCAAATCCGTGCTGAGAATCTACAAGATCGCGTGAAAAAATATTTGCTGAAATTCCAGTAAAATCCCAGTTTGTGGAAGCTCTGCAAAAGCATTCAAATGAAAGTGTATTTTCCTTGCCTCTGCTTAGTGCAAATTCAAAAGAGCAAAAAGCAAAGTGAACACACTGAGAACTAAATAACTGAGTCAAGTTTCAAGCAGCTAGCACAAACCATGTTTGATTTAGATTTCCAAATTGCATGTATCCCTATAGGGGAAAACGAAGTGACACCTAAAAATACAAAGTGTTCCTGAAAGTGAATGCTACAACCTGAAAGAACAAAACTTGGATGGTCAAGTGCAAATGGTATACGCATCTTTCCAGCAATCATCAAAAAGATCGTTTGAAAAAATATTTGTTGAGATTCCAGTAAACTCAGAGTTCTGCAGTTGCTCTGCAAACGCTGAAATTACAGTGTATTTGTCTTGCCTATTCTAATGGCTACTTCATAAGGGCACAAAGCATAGAGAGCGCACTTAGAACTCATGGATTGAGTCAATTTTTAAGCAGCTAGCAAAAACCGTGTTTGATTTAGAGATCCAAATTCACATATTCCTATAGGGTAAAACGAAGTGAACCCTTAAACTTCAAAGTGTTACAGCCAACGAACGCTTCAAGCTTGAAGAAAGAAATTTCAGCAGCCAAGTGCAACGGGTATAATGATAATCCTTGCCAAGTATTACCAAGATTGGGAGAAAAAAACATTCGCTGAAATTCCAGTAAAATCAGAGTTCTGTGGAAGGTCTGCAAACACTTTCAAAGGCAAGTGTATTTTCATGGGCTCTGCTTATAGGTACTTAAACAGGGAACAAAGCATAGAGAGGGCACTGATAACTAATTGACTGAGTCAAGTTTCAAGCAGCTAGAAGAAATACTGTTTGATGTAGAGTTCCAAATGCCTGTATCCCTATAGGGGAGAACGAAGTGAAACTGAAGAATTCAATGTATTCCTGCCAATGAACGCTACAACGAACGAAATTTCGGCAGCCAAGTTCAACTGGTATATTCATGTTTCCTCCTGAGTATTCCCAAGATTGGGTGAAAAAATATTTGCTGAGATTCCAGTAAACTCGGATTTCTGTGGAAGCTATGCAAATGATTTCAAATGAAAGTGTATTGTCCTTGCCTCTACTCAGGGCCACTTCAATGGGGAACAAAACGTAAAGAGTGCACCAAGAACTAATTGAGTGAGTCAAGTTTCAAGCACCTAGCAGAAACTGTGTTTGATTTAGAGTTCCAAATGCATGTATCCCTATAGGGGAAAACGAAGTGAAACCTAAAAATTCAAAGTGTTCCTAAAAACAAATGCTTCAACCTAGAAGAACCAAATTTGGGCTGCTAAGTGGAAATGGTATAGTCATCTTTCCTGCCAAGTATCAACAAGATCGGGTGAAAACATATTTGCTGAAATTCCAGTAATCTCCGAGTTCTGTGGAAGCTCTGCAAACGCTTTCAAAAGAAAGTGTATTTTCCTTGCTTCTGCTTAGGGCTACACCAACAGGGAAAAAAGCATAAAGAAAACACTTAAAACCAATTGAGTGAGTGAAGATTCAAGCAGCTAGCACAAACCGTGTTTGATTTACAGTTCCAAGTGCATGTATCCCTAGAGGGGAAAACAAAGTGAAATATCAAAATTCAATGTGTTCCTGACAATGAATACTTCAACCTAGAAGAATGAAATTTGGGCATCTAAGTGCAACTGGTATACTCATCTTCCTTTCCGAGTACCAAAAGATTGGTTGAACAAATACTTGGTGAAATTCCAGTAAAATCCAAGTTCTGTGGAAGCTCTGTCAACGCTTTCAAATGAAAGTGTATTTTCCTTGCCCCTTCTAAGGGCCACTACAATAGGGAACAAAACATAAAGAGCCCACTAAGAATTAATTGAACGAGTCAAGTTTCAAGCAACTAGCACAAACCGTGTTTGATTTAGAGTTCCAAATGTCTGTATCCCTATATGGGAAAATGAAGTGAAACCTAAAAATTCAAAGTGTACCTGCAAACTAACACTTCTACCTAGAAGAAAGCAATTTGGGCAGCCATGTGCAACTGGTATACACATAATCCTTGATGAGCATTAAGAAGAACGGGTGAAAAAATATTTTCTGAGATTCCAGTAAACTCAGAGTCCTTTGGAAGTTCTACAAATGCTTTCAATGAAAGTGTATTTTTCTGGCC
>NW_027287959.1:0-34184 GCF_047511675.1 Marmota flaviventris
GGTTATGGGTTAGATCTAGAATTTGGCTAGTGTTAGGACTAGTAATAGGGTTATTGTTTGGGATTGGCTAAGGATTAGGATTAGGACTAGAGTTAGCCATATGAATAGGGTTTTTTGGGGGTAATGGATAGGATTAGAGCTAGGGTTAGGGCTAGGATTAGGGTTAGGTTTAGGGCTAATTTTAGGGTTAGGGTTAGGGTTCAATCTAGTCTTAGGGCATGGATTAGTGCTATTTTTGTATTAGAGTTAGTGCTAGGTTTTGGCTAAGGCCAATGTAAGAACTATGATTATGATTAGGATTAGTTTTAGGGTTAGGGTTACGGCTAGGTCTAGTGTTAGCATTAGTTTTAGGGTTAGGGTGATATTTAGAGCTAGGCTTTATGTTTGGATATGAGTCAGAGTGAGGGTTAGTTTTAGGCCTAGACTCGAATTAGAGCTCAGTTATGGCTAGTTATTGGTTAGGGTTTGGTTTAGTTTAAGATTTAGGGTTAGAACAATGGCTAGGTTTAGGGGTAGGATTAAGGTTAGGGTTCTAATAGGGCTAGGTTTAGCACTATGATTAGTGTTAGGTTAGGGTAAGGGCGTATGGTTAGGGCTAATGTTAGGGTTAGTTTAGGGGAAGGGTTGGGGTTATATAGCTAGGTTCAGTGCTAGGACAAGGTTTATATTTAGGGATTGGGCTAGGTGAGGCTTTTGTTTAGGATTAAGTCTAGGGTTTAGGGCTAGGATTAGGTCTAGGGTTTGTGTTAGGGTTAGGGCTAGAATAAGGGCTAGGGATAATATCAGGTCTAGGTTATGGTTAGGTATAGAGTTAGGGATATGTTTATGCCTAGGTCTGGTGTAAGGATTAGGTTTAGCATAGGGGTCAGGTGTAGAGCTAGGTTGTTATTACAGTCAGAGTATGGGTTAAGGATTGGTTTGGTTTAAGGTTTAAGGTTAGGGCTCAAATTACCATTAGGGTTAGGGTTAGGGTTAGAGTAATGGATAAAATTAGGTTTACAGTTTAGGTTACGTTTAGAGTAATCTATAGGGCGAGTGTTAGGCATAGGATTCGGGTTAGGCCTAGAGTAAATATTTGGTTTAGGCTTTTATTTAGAGTAATAAGTATGTTTAGTGCTAGTGTTAGGGCTTAGGTTAAGGTCAGGATTAGGACTAGGGTTTGGGTTCCAACTTGGGCTACTGTTAGGGTTAGTTTTAGTGTAAGTGTTAGGGTTTGAGTTAGGGTTAGGGCTAGGTTGAGGTTTATGGTTAGAGTCAGGGCTACAGTTAGGGTTAGGGTCAGGGTTAGGTCTAGGTTTAGCATTAGGTTTATGGTTATGTCTAAGGTAATGGATAAAGTTAGAGCTATAATTTGGGCTATGGTTTCAGTTAGGATGACAGATAGGGTTAGATTTAGGGTTAGAGCTATGGTTATATTTAGAGTAAGGGTTAGAGTTTGAGCTAGGGTTTGATCTAGGGCAAGCATTAGGCTTAGGGTTTGTGCTAGGGTTAGGGTTAAGGTTATGCTTAGGTCTAAGTTTAGGGCTTGTATTAGGGCTAGGTTTTGTGTGAGGTTTATGGCTAGTGTTACGGCTATGGATAATGTAAGACCCAGTGTTATGGTTATGCCTAGTTTTTTGTGTTAGTGTTATACATATGTCTAGAGTTAGGTTTAAGTTTTTATTTAGGATAAGGTTTAGAACTAGGATTTGTGTTAGTGTAAGCATCATTGTTCGGGCTAGCATTGGGTTTTGGTTAGGGTCAGAATTAGAACTAGGTTTAATCTAGGGCTAGGGTTAGTCTTTGCTTTAGGTTAATGGTTATTTTAGGGCTAGGGCTAGGTTTTTTTAGGACTAGGGCTAGAGTTATGGCTATATTTAGGACTAAGTTTGGGTCTAGTGCTAGTTTTATGGTTAGTTTTAGGTATAGGTTTACTGGTAGGGCTAGTGTTAAGGTTATGTTTAGTAGTAAGGTCAGGCTTTGATCTATTGTTAGTGTTAGGGATAGGGTTAGGACTAGTAATTGAGTTAGGGCTTGGGGTAAGCTAAGTGTTAGGGTTAGAACTAGGGTAGCATTAGGGTGAGAGTTTGGCTTAGGGTAAGGAATATATTTAGAGCTAGGGTTTGGATCAGTGTTAGGGTTAGGGTTAGTGTTAAAGATAGAATTGAGGATCAGACTAGCACTAGGGTTTGTGTTAGGGTTAGGGCTCTGGCTCATATAAGAACTAGCTTTTACAGTTAGAGAGAGTTTTAGGGTTAGGATTAGGGCTAGGTCTAGTGTTTGGTTTATGTTTAGGGTTAGGGTGATGTTTACAGGTAGGGTTAGTTTTAGGGTCAGAGTCAGGGTCAGTATTAGTTGTAGGGATAAGGTTAGGACTAGGTGTAGCATTAGGATTTGGTTTAGGTTAAGGTTTAGGATTAGGGCTATAGCTTAGTTTTGTTTGTGGGCTATGGCTAGGATTAGGGCTAGTTTTCTAATTAGAATTATGTTTACGGCAAGTGTTAGGGTGAGGTTTAGGTTTATAATTAGGGTAGATTTAGAGTTAGGGTTAGTTCTAGGTTTAGGACTATGGCTAGTTTTAGGGCTAAAGTTAGGGCTAGTGTTAGGGTTAGGCAATAGATAAGGTTGGTACTAGAAATAGGTCTTGGGCTACAGTTAGGGTTAGTCTCAGGCTAAGGTTAGAGTTAGGGTTACAGTTAGCAATAAATTAGGGCTAGGATTAGAGCTATGGTTAGTGTTAGGATTATGTGTAGAGTTAGGGCTAGGTTTAGTGTTAGAGATAGTGTTAGTGTTAGGGATAGTGATAGGGGAAAGGATGTGGTTATACCTAGGTTCAGAAATAGGGCGAGGGTTGAAATTAGGGTTTGGGCTAGGGTTAGGGTTCAGATTAGGGTTAAAGCTAGGTTTAGGGCTAGGATAAGGGCTCTGCTTTGTGTTAGGTTTAAGGCAAGAATTAGGTAGAGTTCTAATATTAGGTCTAAGGATACGGTTAGGGATACTTTTAGTGTTAGTTTTATTGCTAGGTCTAGTTTAAAGGTTATGTTTCAGGTAAGGATCAGGTTTAGAGCTAGGTCTTTTATTAGAGTCAGTGTCTTGTTCAGAGTTTGAGTTAAGTTTTGGATTAGTTTTTGTCCTCGAATTAGCAATAGGGTTAGGGTTAGGGTTTGAGAAATTAATAGGGTTAGGTTTAATGTTCAGGTTGGATTTAGGTAAGAATAAGGTTAGTGTTAGTGATAGGTTTAGGGTTAAGCCTAAATGGATAGCATTAGATTTATGTTTAGGACTAGGGTTAGTGTTAGGTTTAGCGTAACTGTTAGGATTTGAGCTAGGATTAGGACTACGGCAAGGGTTAGTTTTACGGTTGGTTCTAGGGTTAGGTTGACAGTTAGGGTTAGTGTAGGTTTAGAGTTAGGACAAGGGTTAAGTTTAAAGTTAGGGTTAGAATAGCTTTAGGGTTAGGGTAGTGTTATCATTACGTTTATAGTAAGGGTTAGGGTAATGGGTAGGGTTAGAATTATATTTAGAGCTATGTTTGTGTTAGGCTTATGTTTAGGGTAATGGATAGGTTAGGGCTAGGTTTATAGTTAGGATAAGGGCTAGTTTTAGGGTTAGGGTTAGGTCTAGGGTTAGCGTTATGGATAGGTTTAGGGTAAGTGTTAGGGTTTGAGCTATGGTTAGGGTAATCGTGATGTTAGGGTTAGTGTCAGGTCTAGGTTTAGGATTAGGGTTAAGTTTAGGGATAGGTTTAGCACTAGGATTAGGGTTATGTTTAGGGTAATGGATAGCATTAGAGCTAGAGTTAGGGCTAGGATTAAGTCTAGGGTTAGGTTTAAGGTTAGGGCCAGTTTTAGGTTTAGGATTAGGTTTAGAGTAATGATTAGGGTAAGTTTAGGGTTAGGGTTAAAACGAGGTGGAGGGCTCAGTTTAGGGCTAGGTTTTGGGTTAGGTTAGGGCTAGGATTAGGGCTAAGGCTAATGTAAGAACTAGAGTTATGATTAGGGCTACTTGTAGGGTTACTGTTAGGGCTAGTTCTAGTTTTAGGGTTAGGATTACATTTTGGTGATGTTTGAGCTAGGTTTAGAGTAAGATAAGAGTCAGGCTCAAGGTTAGTTTTTGGGTTAGGTTAGGACTGGAATTAGGGCTGATGTTAGAAGTAGGTGTAGTGTAAGGTTTTGGTTTAGATTAAGCGTTAGGTTTAGTTCTATGGCTTGGTTTTGTTTTAGGGCTTGAACTAGATTAGGGCTAGTTTTAGGTTTAGTGTTAGTTTTAGGGCTAGTGTTAGTGTGAGATTTAGGCTTAGGGTTAAATGTGGACTTAAAGTTATGGTTAGTTCTAGGGTTAGGGCTAGGGCTAGTGTTGGGGGAAAACTTAGCGCAAGTGTTATGGTTATGGTAAGGAATAGGATTAGATCTATGAATAGGGCTAGGGTCAGAGTTAGAATTAGTCTTAATGCTAGTTGTAGTGTTAGGGCTAAATTAATGCTAGGATCAGGTCTAGGATTAGTGTAAGGGTTAAGTCTAGAGTTAGAGTTAGGGTTATTTTTTGGGGAAAGGATGGGGTTATAGCAAAGTTCAGAACTAGGATGAGGGATAAAATTAGGGATACGGCTAGAGTTAGGGTTTGGGTTAGGATCAAGACTAGTTATAGGTCTAGGTTGAGGGCTAGCATTTGTGTTAGGTTTATGGCAAGAATTGGGGCTAGGGCTAATATCAGGTCTAGGGTTATGGTTAGGAATAGTTTTTTTTTTTTTTATAAGATTTATGGCTAGGTTTAGTGTCAGAGTTAGGTTTATGGTGAGGTTCAAGTTGAGAGCTAGGGTATTATAATAGAGTCAGGTTTTGGGTTTGTGTTAGGCTGAGGTTTAGTGTTATGGCTCAAATTAGCATTAGGTTTGAGTTAGAGTTAGGATAATGGATAAGGTTAGGTTTAGGCTTCAGTTTAGGTTTAGGGCTCAGATTAGGTTTAGGGTAATGGATAGGGTTAGTGTTGGGCCTAGGGTTAGCATTAGGTTTATGGTTATCATTAGGGTAATGGATAGGGTTAGAACTAGGGTTAGGGCTAGGGTTATGTTTAGGATTATGGCTATATTTAGGGTTAGGGTTAAGACTAGGGTTAGTTTTAGAATATGGGTTAGGGTTTGAGCTGGGGTTAGTGCTAAGGATAGGGTTAGGTTTAGGATTAGATCTAGGATTAGGATTAGGTTTACAATTAGGGTTAAGGGTATGGACAGGTTTAGATGTTAAGTTAGGGGGGTTAGGGTTAGGTTTAGATTTAGTATTAGGGTTAGTGTTAAGTTTAGCATAATTGTTAGGGTTTGAGCTAGGTTTAGGACTATGGCAAGGTTTTGGTTTATTGTTAGGTGTAGGGTTAGGTTTACAGTTAGTGTTAGAGTAGGTTTAGTGTTAGGGTTAATGTTATCGTGATGTTTATGGGTAGGGTCAGGGTAATTGATGGTTTTAGAGCTAAGGCTACGTCTAGTTTTAAGTTTAGGATTAGGGCTAGGGCTAGGGTTAAGTTTAGGGTTAGGCTTATCATTTTCTTATGGTTCGGTTAAGGGTAAGGGTCAGGGATTGAGTAAGTGTTAGGGCTAGGTTGAGGCTTCAGGTTAGAATCAGGACTAGGGATAGAGTAAGGGTTAGGGTTATGTTTAGGGCTAGGATTAACATTAGGTTTAGTGTTATGATTAGGGTAATGGCTAGAGTTAGAGGTGAGTTTGGTCTATGTTTAGAGTTAGGATTAGGGCTAGGATTGGGATTAGGGTTTGGGACAGGTTTATGTTTAGGGTAACAGCTAGGGTTTGAGCTAGTGTTAGTGCTAGGGCTAGATCAAGGATTAGGTTCAGCCTTAGTTCTAGGGACAGGATTATGATAGGTTTAGGGTTAGAGTTAAGTTTAGGGCTAGGGTTAACATTAGGTTTAGGATAAGGATTAGGGCAATGGATATGGTTAGATGTAGGTTTATTTAGGTTAATGGTTAGATTTAGTTTTAAGATTAATGTTAAGGCTACAGTTATGTTTAGATTTATGGTTTGGCTTAGGTTTTGAGCTAGGGTTAGGGCCATAGAGAGTGTTACTTTTAGGGTTAGGTCCATTGTTAGTTTTCTGGTTAGGGTTAGGGTTTTGTTTTGGGTTAAGGCTAGGGTCATCAATACTGTTAGGTATAGGATTAGGTAAGGTGTATGTTTTGAGCTAGGTTGAGGGCTAGGGTTAAGTTTAGGGTTAGGGCTAGGGATAGGGTTGCGGTTTCGCTTAGGGATAGGATTATGCCTAGAATTCACTCTAGGTTTTGTGTTAGTTTAAAGCATAGAGTTAGAGCTATGGTTAATGTAAGAGCTAGGATTATGATTAGGGCTAGTTGTAGCGTTAGGGTTATGGCTATGTGTCGTGTTATGTCGCGACCCCTCGCCAGCAAGGGAAAACACGACACAGGATTCTTCTTTCAGCAGTTTATTCAGGCCTTGATTCATGTATCATCTTCTAGTGACCCCCCGCCGAGCGCCCAAGCACAGCCTAATAAAGCCTCCCGCATACCAATCCCAAGCTGCCACGTGGATCTCTCTCATAGGGTGATAAGGGATTGTGCGCCAAACTCTCCATATTAGGAGTTGTTTATCACAGGCCACAGTGGAAGCCAGCGCCATCTTCTAATGGCGGCCACGGTCTATAAGAACGGCTCACCACAGTTCCCCCTTCTGTTTTATAAAACAATGCAGGCGAAAGTAGAGGTCCTATCCCACTGTGCAGTAGTGGCTGCAGTGTATGGTTCAGTCCTAAGGAGGCGCCTTCCCCAGACCTGATCCCATATCAGCCGATGCCTTTTTTCGTAGATCGGGGCGTGGACGTCAAACCCGCATGCAATAGGACATGCTTTCCTTGAGGTCCATTGAGGGATCACTCAAGTGCAGTGCCTTGCCTCGCATCCTGCATCGTGACGACGGCGAGAAGTAGGATAACACAGGTAGCCTGGTAATAATGACAAAATTTAAGTTGGCAACACAATCCCTAAGCCCCAGAGGAAGGTAAAGAGTCTGTAGCCGAGAAGAAAGACCAGTCCTGAAACCCATCTGCGTGCAATGGTAACAAGACCTGCAGAGTGCAAGGGCTATTCAGCACTGGGAGAGCATAAGAAAGAGGGCATGCCAATCCCAGTGCAATGTAAAATTAACTTGGGGTGCTATGGCCATGCCCAGAAATCACTGTTTAAGATGTGCAAGCCAGATTTGTGGAGAAATGCTATTTTCTAAGGCCGCAAGAGCCTGTACGATCATAGCCTTCTCCTGCGCATGGCGAGTTTTAAGGCGACAGAGAAGCCACAAACAAAGTACAACACCGAAGCAACACATTGCCCCAAAAATGCCCACTCCCACCCATTCTTTAAAGAAGGAAAAGGCAGAGGATAGCCAACTGGTGAATTGACCCAAAGTCACTGGTTCGATTCGGGTACTATTCAAAACAGCAATCTGAGTTAGTTGACACTGGATCAAGTTTTCTGCTTCCATGGACCAGGTTCCGGATAGATATTCCCCGATGATGCGAGAGGCATTTCTGGAATCATTAAATCTGACAGAGGTTATACATAAATGTGCACGTTGATCAATACAACCTAAATGTACTAGAACAGACAACTCCTCAACTTGAGCTTGAAGCAGATCTATCCTTTGATTAGCAGCCAAAATCCCAGATAAAATGTGTTGATTAATTTTACTTTGAGATTCAAGTATGGTGGATGTTTGTTGAATAACCTGATTAATAGTGGCAGCAGTTTGTACCTGGCTGGCCATGGCTACTCCAGCTGTAACTGCTGCAGCAGCAGATACCGCCACAGCTGTCACTATAGCTGCCGTAATTCCAAAATCTCTACGGGCTCTAATCAGTTCAACAATAGGAAAAGACTCTGGATCTGCAGTAACCGGAATTGGGACAAAGGTCGGAACTTTCATAACCACTGCCTTAGTCCAGGAGCCATTCCAACACTCAGACAAGTAACAGGTAACATTAGAACAATTAAGCATCCCCTGTGATGTATCATTAGCCAAAATAAACAGGAACGGAGATTGGAGACAGACTGCTGCAGAGGGTAATGTAGCATTAAACAATTGTGAATTGTGTGAAGTAATTTTAAGTCTCCTACCTCGCTCCGAGTCTTGGGTACTGCCAGAAACATTAAACAGCCAACTTTGGACTCCTCGTAATTGAGCCAAAGCGGAAATATCAGCTGTGGCTCCCTTCTCATTGGAAATCAACCATTGAAACCAAGACCAACCTGCTCCTATAGAGGAATTATTGTTGGAAGAATTATACAAGTATCTTTTAAGAGAGGGGGAAAGGGAGAAACCTTTAGCGACCTGATGTTTCTCCCAAGAATGATCTTGACAAGGCGTGAATATTGGAGGGAAGCCATACTCAGGGGTGCAATAAGGAGAAGCCTTAAAATGAGTGGCATTAGAGGTCGTATTAGAAGGAGACAGCGGGATAAGCACCTGGGAAGTAATGGCCAAAGTGGTTATATTAAATTCAGATTTATTTGTCAGGGTTCCTGAGCCCTGTGATGCCCCTGAGGCAATCTGTGAAAGCGCTGCATACAAAACTCCCGACGAGACCCGACTGGACTGCAGTGGGTCCTCCCAGTTAGTCAAGTTCTTAGGTTTTAAGTGGATGCAATCACCTTTGGAAAAACTGAAGCAAAAAACTCCTGTGAGATTAATGCGAGAGAGATTGAAGTACCGGTCTTGGTCCCCTCTAGGGGAAACACAAGGAGCAGACATCTCACATGAAGTAGAAAAAAGAGTGGGGAGAACACTAGAATTGCTATGAACCGGCATCGGCATTGGCCACGTTCGAGCTACCGCCCACCACTGCATTGATGTCCCCTGTACCATGGATATCAGCATTAAAACCAGGACACTCAGTAGACGGATGGTCCTCATCATGAGATTGTTGCAGCGCCTCCTGTTGTTGGTTGATTGATGTCGGGACTCTTCTTGTCAGGCGTTCTGGAACCCACACGGGCTCCGTCCGGTCCTGTGGGAAAACACAGACAGAACCTCGTGCCCATGCCAGCACGGGATCAGGCCCATACCATTGTCCAGAAAGTACATCTTTCCACTTAACATGCCCAAAGTTCGGGGCAGAGGGCGAACAGTGCCTAGTCGCAGCAGAGCGCCCTTGGGTGTCCAGATTCAAAAAATTAATAGTGAATAGAGCCAGGGAGAGGCGCTCTTTCGGGGTGTGGCCTAAGCCAATTCCCCCTTTTTGTTTTATTAACATCTCTTTTAGAGTCTTATGAGCACGCTCTACAATACCCTGACCTTGTGGATTGTAAGGTAAACCATGGACAAGCTGAATACCCATCTGGCTGCAAAAGGAAGAAAATTGTCATCCAGTATATGCTGGACCATTGTCCGTTTTAATGGTCTGTGGTAAGCCCCATGCTGCCTAGGCTTCCAAGCAATGCGTGATAACATTTCCAGCCTTTTCACCAGACAAAGCAGAAGCATGAATAATGCCAGAACAAGTATCCACAGACACATGGACATATTTAAGCTTGCCAAAGTCAGGGATATGAGTGACATCCATTTGCCATATTGTTAAAGACCGCAAACCACGAGGATTTATGCCCACAGAAGGAGGATGATGTAAAATAACACAATTAGGACAATCCAGCACAATCTGTCGATTATCAGCGCGGGAGATGGTAAAACGCTTCTGAAGTGCTCGTGCATTGACATGAAATTTACTATGAAAGTTTCTAGCTTGATCTAAAGAGGAAACAGGGAACATCCAAGAAGGACGAGTAGCAAGATCAGCTTGGGCATTGCCAGCAGAAAGAGCACCTGGTAAACCTGTGTGAGCTCGAATATGCAAAGGGTAAAAACAGGCGGAACGATTCCAAATCAATGTTTGAAGATGGAGAAAAAGGGAAGACATTACTCCTGATGTGTGTATGGGACCCACTGCTTCTAACACCTTCAAAGCTTGAACTACATAAACAGAATCTGAGATTAAGTTAAAAGGAAACGGACATTGTTCAAATACTTTTATGACAATTTGTAACTCCACCCATTGTGGATTACCAGGAGCAAACTGATGTTGGATAGGAGGTTGATCATTTACCACGTAGGCTCCAATACCAGTTTTGGATCCATCTGTAAAGATATTGGCAGCTCCTGGGATAGGTGTAGAAGAAGTGATTTTAGGGAAAATGATAGGATGTTCCTTAACAAATGTAATAAGAGGATGTGAAGGATAGTGATTATCTATCTCTCCTGGGAAAGAGCATCGCAATATAGCCCAACTATCCAGGTTAGCACACAAAACTTGAATTTTTTGACACGTATAAGGGACAATCACAGACGTTGGAGGAAAACCAAAAAAATTGTATAATTTGTTGTATTCCTAACATAGCTAAGGAAGCAACTGCATCAGGATAATACTCAAGGGATTTTCCAGGGGATATACGTGGATGTATCCACAATAAAGGACCGTCTTGCCATAAAACTCCAGTGGGTTGCCGTACAGTGGCAAGCACACATAATTGAAGAGGCTTATCCTCTTGAAGCCTGCAAAGGCTAGCATGTTGTATAGCCTCCTCCACTTTCAGCAGCGCTGACCTGGCTTCCTCAGTAAGATGTCGAGGGGAAGAAAGGTCTGAATCACCTTTAAGAATTTCATACAAGGGTTTTAATTCAGCATTGGGAATATGTAAATAACCCCTAATCCAATTTATGTCACCCAATAATTCTTGAAAATCATTTAAGGTATGTAAATTATCGGTCCTGAGAGTTACCTTTTGGGGTGTAATGGTTTTACAAGAGATACTAGCACCAAGATAATCAATAGAATCTCCTGTTTGTACTTTATCAGGTGAAATAAGCAAGCCCTTTGATTGTAATAAATGTACCAAATCAGTGTAAGCTGCTTCCAACATATATTTGGTTTTGGCTGCCAGCAATATATCATCCATATAATGTGTACACTTTAACAATGGATAATTTTGTCTGAGTGGAATAATGGCCGCTCCTACAAACATTTGACACATAGTGGGACTATTGGCCATGCCTTGAGGCAAAACCACTCATTCAAACCTTTGATCAGGTTCCTCATGATTACATGAAGGCAGAGTAAAAGCAAAACGTTCAGAGTCCTGAGGATGCAATGGAATGGAAAAGAAACAATCTTTAATATCTATACATATCACTGGCCAATTTTCTGGAATTGTTGAAAGCAAAGGCAAACCTCTCTGAATGGGTCCCATGAGCTGCATTTGAGCATTAATGGCCCGTAGATCATGTAACAACCGCCATTTTCCAGACTTCTTTTTAATAATAAATATGGGTGTATTCCATGGAGAAGTGGAGGGTTTTATATGTCCCAATTTTAATTGTTCTTTTACTAAAGCATGAGCCGCAATCAATTTTTCAGAGGGGAGCGGCCACTGAGGAACCCACACTGGCTCCCCTGTTTTCCAGGTAATGGGCACCTGATCCTCAGCGGCCCCTAGGAAAAACCCAATCCATGTCTATTAAGTTTTTGCTGAGGTTCTAAAGGATGTCTACGTCCCTGCAAATTTTTTCCTAATCCAAAGCCTGGTCTATATCCCATGTCCTGCATTATCTTTTGGGCTACTGTTGAATATTCATTACTAAGTTGAAACCACATGTCCTTCATAAGATCACGCCCCCATAGAGAGATTGGGAGATCAAGCACATATGGTTGAAAAGTGCCAGAATGTCCTTCAGAATCCTTCCATGATAAATGCCTGCAGCTGACTTGTGGAGCTTGAGCGTATCCTAAACCTCTTAGTGATTGATCTGAGAGTTGTACCGGCCACCCCTTTGACCAGTCCTTTTGTGCAATTATACTACGATCTGCTCCAGGATCTAGTAATCCCAAAATTGATTTGTCTTCTATAGTTAAGTTTAAAGTAGGACGGTCATTCATATCCAAGGACAAATAAACAGAATTCCCTCCGGTGACTCCAATCTCATCACTTGTCCTTAAAAAGGAATCAGCAGGAAAGCGGGTATGCAAACTGGGTAGAATTAGCAATTGGGAAATCCTGTCTCCTGGGGAAATGGACACAATGCCTTTTGGGGCCTCCACCATAACCTTCACTGTTCCTACCGTGTCCGGATTAATAATCCCAGAAAAACATGAAGGCCTTGTAGGACAGAGGAAGCACGCCCAATTAACAAGCCCACAGTGCCAGGTGGTAAAGGTCCTTTAAATTCAGTCTCCACCAGTTGGACTCCCATTTTAGGTGTTAATACGAGTCTGGCGGCGGAGCAGAGGTCCAGTCCCGCGGCACCTGCAGTGGCTCTCCGCGATTCTTGGGATGGCGCAGGGACGGCCATGACTCGGTTTCCATTGTCCCATTTTCCATTGCCCCATATATTTGTGGGCCCTGGGGTCGGGGGCCCCCCCGGCCGTTTTTTGGCATGTTTCTATCTTTTAAAGGTTGACCATGTATATCTCTAACTGATCTACACTCATTAGCCCAATGCTTTCCCCTTTTACATCTGGGGCATAAGCCCAGTTGACGGCTAACAGAATTGTGCTCAATTCTGGATGTTCCCTTCTTGTTAGGACATTCTCGTTTAAAGTGTCCTCCTTGACCACACCCAAAACACTTTCCAGCAACCGGGCTGGACTTACGTGATAATGGAAGGACAGCAGCAGAAAGGCCTGCATTAGTTAACGGCCCACCTATTTCTCTACAGACTTTCATCCAGGCCTCTATGCCTTTGTTTTTGTAAGGAGTAATAGCTGCCTTACAGTCTTTAGTACATTGTTCAAAGACAAGTTGTTTAATCAAGGGCATTGCTGTATCAGGGTCACCAAAGATTTTTCCTGCGGCATCCACCATCCTGGCAACAAAGTCTGAGAAATATTCTGTGGGGCCTTGTATAATTTTTGTCAAATTGCCAGACACTTCTCCTCTATTTGGGAGTGATTTCCATGCATGGATACAAATGTTATTAATCTGTTCATATACCTCAGGGGGGTATCCTGTTTGTTGATTAGCAAACCTGCCTTGTCCCAAAAGCATATCCTTATCCCAGGCAGGGCGTTCCGCTGCATGATTTTGTGCAGCTTGCTCTACTGCACCCTCTAACGTAAATGCTCTCCAATCCAAGTATTTCCCTGGGGAAACACAAGCACGGACTAGACTAGCCCAATCGGAAGGAGTCATGCAAAATGTAGTAATTCCCTCCACCTGAGTATGAGTGAAAGCAGCATCTAGGCCATAAGTGCGGACGGATCTGCCAAGGTTTTAATTATCTTAAAGTCTAAAGGCTCATGATATCTTCCCCTGTTATTGTCCTGAAATACAGGGTATGCAAGTCCCATATCTGTATTAACTGTCCTCCAAACTTGTGCATGAAAAGATCTCCCGGAACCTTGGCTCCCCCCCACATACGGAGGTGGGGCAATCGGCACCATATCTTCTTCTAGATATTCTACCTCCTCCTCCTCAGAGTTTTGTTGACCGATGTTAACTCCCTTCCCCTTCTTACAGTAGGCCTGCGTGCCCTGTGTCTCCTTTTTCTTCTTTTTCATTTTTATCTTATGTAGTTGTTGTAACAATATATCAAGGTCCTCAGAACTCTCTGAGTCGCTTGTGTTCTCAGGCGTTTTTAATTCGGTCAAGTCTGGGTAGAGCCTTCTCCTATTTTTATCTTCAGGCTCTTTTGCCTTCTCACTACTGTTACTTTTAATACTCTCTGCCACTTCACTACATGATCCTTCAGATTTTTCCTCATGCAGTTGCTCAAGAATAGCTTGACCCTCACTCACAGCTTCCTGGCATTTACCATCTGTTATACATCCTCTAACTAACTTCCAAAGTGGTATAACGCCACCCTCTAAGGTGCCTTGCTCACGAGCGAAATCTAGATCTTTCCCTAATTTGTCCCAGCTAGGAATCGTAAGACTCCCTGAAAAAGCAAACCAAGGAGCCGCTATATCAGCTTCTCTTAAAAACATCTGCAAAGTACTCTGCTTTATCTTAAGTCCTTTTGAATGTAACAACCCATCTAGGGCCAACAAAATTGGGCTTGAAGAGGTAGCGCCCATAATGTTTTTAGAGCTATAAAGAAGGTGAAAGTACAAAAGTCCCCGCTCTCTTCCTTTTACAGGGGAGCGTTCCATTCTATGAATTCCCCGCTCTCTTCCTTTTACAGGGGAGCGTTCCTTTTTCCCGCTCTCTCTCTATTTACAGAGAGAGCACCCCGCTATTTGCTTGCGAATTCCCACTTTACCTGGGAACTTACAGGTGCACCACCCCGACTGCTGAAAGTTCTGGATCCTGGGTTCAAGGAATATAATTCCCCATACGGGCCACCAATTGTCGCGACCCCTCGCCAGCAAGGGAAAACACGACACAGGATTCTTCTTTCAGCAGTTTATTCAGGCCTTGATTCATGTATCATCTTCTAGTGACCCCCCGCCGAGCGCCCAAGCACAGCCTAATAAAGCCTCCCACATACCAATCCCAAGCTGCCACGTGGATCTCTCTCATAGGGTGATAAGGGATTGTGCGCCAAACTCTCCATATTAGGAGTTGTTTATCACAGGCCACAGTGGAAGCCGGCGCCATCTTCTAATGGCAGCCACGGTCTATAAGAACGGCTCACCACACTGTTAGGTTTAGGTTTTTTGGTTAGGGTAAGATTTAGAGATAGATTTAGTGTTAAAGGCAGGGTCAGTGTTCAGTTTAGAGTTAGAGTTCAGGTTAAAGCCATAATTGGGACTAGGTTTATGTCTAGGGCAGGGTTAGTCATTGCGTTAAGTTAAGGGTTATTGTTAGGGCTAAGGCTAGGTTTTTGTGTAGGTCTAGAGCTAGAATTAAGGCTAGTTTTAGGATTAGGTTTAGGCCTAGAGCTAGTGATAGGGTCTGGTTTAGGTATAAGTTTACTGGTAGGGCTAGTGTTATGGTTTGGTCTAGCATTAGAGTCATGTTTAGACCTAGGTTAGTGTTATGGTCAGAATAAGGGTCAGGGTTATGTTTAAGGTTTGGGATAAGTTTTGAGCTACAATGAGGGCTAGGGTTAAGACTATTAATATGGCAAGAGTTTTCATTACCCTGAGGATTAGGGATAGTTCTAGTGTTAGCATTAGTGTTAGTGTTTTTCTTAGGTTTAGGGATAGGGTTAAACCTAGTGTTAGGGGTAGGAGTAGGGTTAGGTTTAGTGTTAAAGTTAGGTTTAGGGCTCCAATTAGGGCTAGTTTTTGTGTTAGTGTTAGGGCTAGGGTTAGTGCAACAGCTAAAGTAAGAACCAGGGTTACAATTTGTGTTAGCTTTAGAGTCAGGTTTAGGGGTAGTTCTAGTGTTAGTGTTAGATTTATGGTTAGGGTGATATTTAGAGCTAAAGTTATTTTTAGAATAAGAGTCAGGGTCAGGGTTAGCTTTAGGGTTTGAATTAAGACTCGAATTACGGCTAGGTTTACTGTTAGGGTTTGGTTTAATGTTAACATCATTTTTAGAGCTGGGGTGAGTGTTAGGATATGAATCAGGGTCAGTGTTAATTTTAAGGTTATGGTTAGGACTCAATTAGGGATAGGATTAGTTCTTATAGTAGTTTCTGGTTTGATTTAAGTTAAGGTTTAGGGTTAGGTCTATTGCTCGGTTTTGTTTTAGTCTAGGATTAGAGTTAGGGCTAGTTTTACAATTAGTATTAGGGTTAGGGCTAGTGTTAGTTTTAGGCTTAGATTTAGGGTTAAGGTTATGTTTATAGTTGGGTTTAGATCTATGATTAGGTTAGAATTAATTATAGGGCTAGGGTTAGGGCCAGAGTTAGAGTTATGTTAAGGGATAGGTTTAGATCTAGGGATAGGGCTGGTGTGAGATTTAGAGTTAGTTATAGGGCTAAAATTAGATTTAGGGAATTGCATAGGGGTAATTAGGGCTAGGATTAGGGCTAGGGTTAGTGTTCAGCTTAGGCCTAGCGATAAGAATAGGGTTAGGTTTAAGTTTAGGATAAAGAATGGCGTTATAGCTAGGTTTAGATGTATGGTGAGGGTTAGAGTTACAGTTAGGGTTCGGGTTGAGTTTAGGGTTATGATTAAGGCAAGCTTTAGGGCTAGGATGAGGGCTAGTGTTTATTTTATATTCAGGGCTACGATTAGTGCTAGGGCTAATATCAGGTCTCAGGTTATGGTTAAAGATAGTTTTAGGGTTAGGCTTATGGCTACGACTAGTGAAGGGTTAGGTTTCAGGTAAGGGTCAGGTTTAGAGCTCGGGGAATTATTAGGATAAGTATTTGGCTTAGGTAAGGATTTAGGTTTATGGCTCAAATTAGCATTAAGGTTAGGGTTAGGGTATAGATAGGGTTTGTTTTAAGGTTCAGGATTGGTTTATGGTAATTGATATGGTTAGCATTAGTGATAGGGTTAGTTTAGGCTTAGGGTTAGCATTAGGGTAAGGATTATGGTTAGGGTAATTTATAGGGTAGAGGTTAGATTAGAACTAGAGTTATGGTTAGGAATATGCCTTGAGTTAGAGTTAGTGTTAAATTTAGAGTTAGGGTTAGGGTTAGTGTTATGTTTAGCATAAAATTTAGGTTTTGAGCTAGGATTAGGGCTAGGTTTAGGGTTAGGTTTAGGGATAAGATAATTGTAGGTTTAAGATTAGGGTTAGAGTTAGGGCTAGGGTTATCATTAATACTAAGGTTAGGGTTAAGATAACGGATAGGGTTAGTTTAGGTTTAGATTTGGTTTAGATTTAGAATTAGTGATAGTTTTAGTATTAGAGATATGGTTATGTTTAGGTTTATGTTCAGATTTATGGTTTGATCTAGAGTTAGGGCTATGCTGAATGTTAATTTTAGGGTTATGTCTCTGGTTAGTTTTCCAGTTAGGGTTAGGATTAACATAAGTGTTCTGGCCAGGATTGTCAATAAGTTTAGGTTTAGGGTTAGGGTAATGGGTAGGTTAAATCTAGGTTTGGGGCTAGGATAAGTTTAGGATTTGGGATAGGTTTAGAGTGTGAGGTAGGGAATGGTCTAGGTTTATGTTTAGGGTAAAAGTTAGGCTTTGACTATTTTAGGACTAACGTGAGGGCTAGGGTTACGTGTAGGGCTAGTGTTAGGTTTAGGGTTATGCTTAAGGCTAGGTTTAGGCCTAAAATTAGCTCTATGTTTAGTGTTAGGTTTAGGCCTAGGGTTAGGCCTATGGGTAATGTAAGATCTAGGGTTATGATTAGGGCTAGTTTTAGGGTTAGGGTTATGGCTGGGTCTAGAATTAGGTTTAGGTGTTGGTTAGTTTTAGGTTTGGAGGTAGGTTTAGTGTTAAAGGCAGGGTCAGTGTTTGGGTTAGAGGTAAAGTTAGGGTTACAGCCAGAATTAGAACTAGGTTTAAGTCTAGGGTTTGAGTTAGTGTTTGGGTGAGGTAAAGGTTTTTATTAGGGCTAGGGCTACGATTTTGTTTAGGTCTAGAGCTAGAGTTCAGGCTAGATTTGGGATTGGGTTTAGGTCTATAGATAGTGGTAGAGTTAGGTTTAGGCATAAGGTTACAAGTAGGGCTAGTGTTAGGGTTTGGTTTAGGGTTAGGGTCAGGTTTAGCCCTAGGGTATATATTATGTTCAGAATAAGGGTCAGCGTTGGGGTTAGGGTTTGGGATAACATTAGAGCTAGAATGAGATCTAGGGTTAGTGCTATTAATATGGTAAGGATTTGGTTAGCCTAAGGATTACGGATAGGTCTAGGGTTACCATTAGGTTTAAGGTTTTGCTCAGGGTAAGGTATAGTGTTAGGGCTAGGGTTAGGTTTATGGTTAGGGTTAAAGCTAGGTTTAGGGCTCAGATTAGGACTAGTTTTTATGTGAGGTTTAAGGCTAGGGTTAGGGCAATGGCTAATATAAGAACTAGGGTTACAATTAGGGTTAGAGGTAGGGATAGGTCAAGTGTTAGGGTTAGGTTTAATATTTGGGTGATATTTATAGCTAGGTTTAGTGTTAGGATATCAGTCAAGTCAGGGTTAGTTTTAGGGTTAGGGTTAGAACCCGAATTAGGGATAGTGTTACTGTTAGGTTTCAGTTTAAGTTTAGGATGGTGTTTAGAACTAGGATGAGTGTTAGAATGTAATTCAGGTTCAGAGTTATTTTTAAGGTTATGATTAGGACTCGAATTAGGGCTAGAGTTAGATCTAGATGTAGTGCTTGCATTTGTTTTAAAAGTTAAGTTTAGTGTTAGGCCTGTTTCTCGATTTTGTTTTACTGTTATCATTAGGGTTAGAGCTAGTTTTATGATTAGCTTTAGGGTTGAGGGTAGGGTTAGGGTTAGGTTTAGTATAACACTAGATTCAAGGATTGGGCTAGGTTTTGTGTTAGGTATTGGTCAAGATTTAATGGTAGAACTAATGTCAGGTCAAGATTTATATTAAGTGATATTTTTAGGGTTACGTTTATGGCTAGGTCAAATTAAAGTGTTAAGTTTAGGGAAAGGGTCAGAATAAGAGCTGGGGTATTATTAGAGTCAGAGTCATTCTTTGGGTTTGGGTTAGGTTAAAGTTTAGGTTTAAGCCTCAAATTAGCATTAAGGTTAGAATTAGGGTTAAGGTAATGGATAGTGTTAGGTTTAGGGTTCAGGTTAGGTTTAAGATAGTTTTAGTTTGAGGATTAGTCTTAGGGTTAGCATTAGGTTTATGGTTATCATTAGGGTAATTTTTAAGCTTAGACCTAGGGTAGGGCTAAGGTTATGGTTAAAATAGGGCTAGAATTAGGGTTAGGGTCAGGGTTAGGGGGAGGGTTACAGTTAGGATTAGGTTTAGGGTTTGAGGTAGGATTTTTGCTATGGCTAAGGTTTATTTAGAGTTTGGTCTAGGTTTATGGTCAGGGTTAGTGTTACAGTTAGGGCGTTAGCTTTAGGTTTAGGTTTAGAAATAGGTTTAGGATTTGAGCTAACTTAGATTTAGTGTTAGGGTTTAGGTTCACTATTAGCTCTAGGATTAGGTTTCAGTTTGGGGTTAGGGTACATTTACCTTTAGGTCTAGTGTTATCATTAGGTTTAAGTTTAGTGTTCGGGTAATGGGTAGGGTTCGAGCTAGGGTTTGGACTAGGATTAATGTTAGGATTAGGGCTGGGGTTAGAGCCATGGTTAGACCTTGGGTTAGTGTTAGGGTTAGGTTAAGTGTAATGGTTAGGGATTGAGCTAGGTTTAGGGCTAAGGTGAGGGTTAGGGTTAAGGTCAGGGCTAGGGTAGGGTTAGGGTTAGGTTTAGGGCTAGAGTTAGCATTAGTTTTAGGGTTATGATTTGTGTAATGGATAGAGTTAGAGCTAGGCTTTGGGCTATGTTTACAGTTAGAATTAGGGCTAAAGTTAGTGAGGTTTAGAGTTTTGGCTAGGGTTATATTTAGGGTAAGGTTTAGGGTTTGAGCTAGAGTTAGGGCTAGAACAAGGGTTAGGGTTAGGTTTAGGGTTAGGGCTAGTTTTAGGGTTAGGGTTATGCTTAGGGTTAGGTTTAGGCTGTAATTATGGGTAGGTTTTGTGTGAGGTTTAGGGCTTGTGTTAGGTATATGGGTAATGTAAGCACTACAGTTATGTTTATGGCTAGATTTAGAGTTCGTCTAGTGTTAGGGTTAGTTTTTGGGTTAGGATAATGTTTAGAATTAGGGTTTTTGTTAGGGTAAGTGTCAGAGTTCAGGTTAGGTTTAGATTTAATGTTAGTCCAGAATGAGGACTAGGGTAGGTCTATGGATAGAGTGAGTGTTTGTTTTGGTTAAGGAATATTGTTAGGGCTAAGGCTAGGGTTATGACTACATTTAGGATTACGTTTAGGTCTATTGCCTGTGTTAGTGTTAGGTTTAAGGTTAGGGTTAATGGTAAGGCTTGTTTTAGTGCGAGGTTTAGCTTAGGGTTAGGGTTTGATTTAGAGTTAGGCTTAGATACAAGATTAGGGCTAGAGCTAGGGTTAGGGCTAATGTAAAGGCAAGTGATAGGAATATGGTAAGAGATAGTGTTAGCACTAGAAATATGACTAGGGTGAGTTAGAGTTAGTCTTAGGGCTAGGGTTAGGTTGGGTTTAGGGGTAAATTAGGGCTAGGATTACATCTAGCATTTGTATTAGGGTTAGACAGAGGTTTAGGTCTGGGGATAGGTTTAGGTTTAGAGGAAGGGATGGGGTTAGAGCTAGTTTTAGAGTTAGGTTTAGGGTTAGAATTTTGGTCAGTGCTAGGGTTATGGTTTGGTTTAATAATAAGGCTAGGTTTAGGGCTACGATGTGGGCTCGTGTTTGTTTTATGGGTATGGCAAGAATTAGGGCTAGGGCTAGTATCAGGTGTAGGCTTACATTAGGGATATATTGAGGGTTAGATTTATGGCTAGGTCTAGTGTAAGGGTTAGGTTTAGGGTAAGTGTGAGGTTTAGAGCTAGGGGTATTATTACAGTTAGAATTAGGTTTCAGGTTTGATTTATGTTAGGGTTTAGGTTTAGACTTGAATTAGCATTAGGTTTTGGTTAGGGTAATGATAGGTTTAGGTTTAGGGTTCATGTTAGGTGTAGGGTAATTGATAGGGTTAGAGTTAGCAAAAGGGTTAGGGATAAGCTTATGGTTATGTTTGTGTTAGGATTGAAGCATGATTTGTGGTTTGGATGAGGGCTAGGTTTTGTGTTAGGGTTAGGGCAAGTTTTAGAGATAGTGATAATGTCAGATTTAGGGTTACAGCTATGGATAGTTATATGGTTAGATTCATGGCTAGGTCTAATATTAGGTTTAGGGTAAGGGCCAGGTTAAGGGTAAGGTGTATTTTTTGGGTCAGGGTCAGGATTCAGTTTTGTTTTAGGTTAATAATTAGGATTACACTTCAAATTAGCATTAGGGTTAAAATTAGCCTTAGGTTAATGGATAGGTTTAGGTTTAAAATTTAGGTTAAGATAGGGTAATTGGTAGGGTTAGGCTTAGTGATAGGGTTAGGGTTAGGCCTAGGGTTTGCATTTTGATTAGGATTATATTTAGGGTAATGAATAGCATTAGAGCTAGAGTTAGGCCTAGGGTTTTGGATAGAAATAGGGCTAGAGTTAGGGTTAGGGTTAGGGCTAGGGCTATGTTTAGGTTTAGGGTACAGGATATGGTTTGAGGTAAGGTTAGAGCTAGGGTGAGTGTTAGGTTTAGGATTATGTCTAGGGTTAGATTTATGGTTAAGGTTAGGGTTAGTGTTAGGTTTAGGCCTAGGTTATCTTTAGAGTTAGGTTAATGGATAGGGTTAGATATCAGGTTAGGATTAGGCATAGTTTTATGTTTAGGGTTAGTGTTAGGGTTAGGGCTAAGATTATCATTAGAGTTAGGGTAATGGATAGGGTTAGATTTCAGGTTAGGTTTGGGGTAATTTTAGGTTTAGGGTTAGTGTTAGGGTTTGGGCTAGGGTTAGTGTCAGAGTAAAGGTTAGCTTTTTATCTAGGGTTAAGGCTACAATGAGGGTTAGGTTTAGGGTTATGTGTAGTATTAGGTTTACAATTAGCATTAGAGCTAGTTTTATCATTAGGGTTAAGGTTCAGTTTAGGGTAATGGATAATTGTAGAATAGTGTTAGGGCTAGTGTTAACATTATGATTAGGGCTAGGATTAGGTTTAGGTTTATGGATAGGGCTAGGGTTATATTTAGTGTTTGATTTTGGGTTTTACCTAGGGTTAAGATTAAGGCGAGTTTTAAGGTTAGCATGAGGGTTAGGCTTAGGATAAGGAATAGGTTTAGGTTAGGATTAGGGTTACATTTTGGGCTAGATTTAGGCCTAGGATTAGGGCTAGGTTTTTTGTTAGGTTTAGAGCTAGTTTTAGTGCTATGGTAAAGTAAGTGTTATGTTTACCAGTATGGCTAGACCTAATGGTAGGTTTAGGTTTCGGATAGTGTCAGTTTTATAGCTAGGATTAGTGTTAGTGTCTGGGTCTGTCTTTGGATAAGGGTTAGGGTTAGGGCAAGAGCCAGAATTAGGATTGGTTAGGTCTAAAGGTAAGGTTGGTGTTTGGCTTAGGTTAAGGGTTATCATTAGATCTAGGACTATGTTTTTGTTTTGGTCTTTGCTAAAGATATGTCTTTATTTAGGATTAGATTTAATCTAGGTCTAGTATTAGGGTTACATTTAGATATAGGGTTATGGGTAGGTCTAGTGTTAGGGTTTGGTTTAGATTCAGGATCAGAATAAGGGTCAGGGATAGGGTTAGAATTTGGGTTATGGTTATAACAAGAATGAGTGCTAGAGTTATGACTAGTAATAGGGTTAAATTTTGGGTTAGACTGAGGATTAGTTTTAGGAATAGGGTTAGCTTTAGGGTTGGGGTTTGGCTAGGGTAAAGATAAGGTTAGAGCTAAATTAGAGCTAGGGTTCGGGTTAGGTTTAGGGCTAGTGTTAGGTTTTGGGTTAGGGTGAAAGCTATGGTTAGGTCTCAGATTTGGGCTAAGTTTTGGTTAGCATTAGTTTTAAGATTATCGTTAGTGTATGATCTAGGGGTTTGATTAGAACTAATTTTAGAATTAGGGTCAGGACTAGGTCGCGTGTTAGAGTAAGTTTTAGGTTTAGGGTGATGTTTAGATGTAGGGTTAGTGTTAATGTCAGAGAGAGGTTCAAAAGTAGTTTTAGGGTTAAGATTATGAGTAGAATTAGGGCTAGTCTTAGGGCTAGAGGTAAAGTTAGGATTTGGTTTAGGTAAAAGTTTAGGGTTAGTGTTATTGTTCAGTTTTGTTTTAGGGATAACCCTTTGATTAAGGCTAATTTTAGGATTAGCGTTAGGGTAAGGACTAGTGTTAGGGTGAGGTTTAGGTGTAGAATTAGGGTTAGATTTAGTGTTAGGTTTAGGTCTAGTGTTAGGGCAATGTTTAAGGTCAGGGCTAGTGTTATTCTAGACTATGGCTAGGAATAAGTTTACAGTAAGTGATAGGGTTAGAATTAGGGCTAGGGCTAGGGCGTAATAGTCTTGAAGCTAGGATTAGGATTAGGTTTAGAACTCATGGGAGTGTTATTGTTGGGTTTAGTCCTAGAGTTAAGGTTAGGGCTAGAGTTAGTGTTAGGGTTAGGGTTTGGGTTAGGTTTATGGTAAGCAATGGGGTTATAACTAGGTTTAGGGATAGGGAATATGTTAGAATTAGGGTTAGGGTTATGATTAAGGCTAGGTTTTGGTATAGGATGAGAGCTAGTGTTCGTGTTAGGGTTAGGGCTACGATTAGGGCTAGGGCTAATGTCAGGTCTATGGTTACAGATAGGAATATATTTTGAGTTATGTTTATGGTTAGGTCTAGTGTAAGGGTTAGATTTAGAGTAAGGGTCAAGTTTAGTGCTATGTGTATTATTAGGGTCAGTGTACAGCTTATTGTTTGGTTTAGGTTAAGGTTTAGGTTTACGATCTGAATTAGCATTAGTGTTAGAGTTAGGGTTAGGATAATGAATAGGCTTAGGTTTAGGGTTCAGGTTAGTTTTAGGGCAATGGATAGGTTTAGGGATTTTGATAGGCTTAGGGTTAAGCCTAGGCTTAATATTAGTGTTAGGATTATAGTCAGGGTAATGGATAGAATTAGAACTAGGATTAGAGCTATGGTTAAGGTTAGGATTAGGGATAGTGTTATGTTAGGGTTTGTGATGGGACTTGGGTTATGTTAAGGTTAAAGTTTAGGCTTTGAGCTAGGGTTAGGTCTAAAGCAAGGCTTAGGGTTAGGGTTAGGGTAGAGTTAAATTTAGGGTTATGCTTAGGGCTATGTTCAGGCCTAGGATTAGGGCTAGATTTTGTGCTAGTTTAGACCTAGGTTAGGTCTATGGGTACTGTAAGACATAGGGTTATGATTAGGGCTATTTTTAGGGTTAGGGTTATGGCTAGGTGTAGTTTAGGTCTGGGTTATTGGTGAGTGTCAGGTTTAAAGCTAGGTTCAGTGTTAGAATCAGGGTCAGTTTTTGGGATATGGTTAGTGTTAGTGTTAGAGCCAGAATTAGCACTAGGTGTACGTGTAGGAGTAGGGTAAGTATTCGTTTTATATTAAGAGTTATTGTAGGGCTAGTGCTAGGTTTTTGTTTAAGTCTAGGGCTAGAGTTAGGGTTAGCTTTGGGTCTAGTTCTTGTGTTAGGCTTAGGTATAGGTATAGGGTTACCAGTAGGGCTAGTGTTATAATTTGGTTTAGATTTACGGTCAGGTTTAGACCTAGGGTTACTCTTAGGGTCAGATGAGGGTCAGGGTTAGGTTTAGAGGTAGAATGAGGGCTAGGGTTAAGACTAGTAATATAGTTAGTGTTTAAGTTAGGCTAAGGATTAGGATTGGAACTCACATTAGCCTTTGGGTTAGGGTTTGGCTTAGTGTAAGTAATAGGGTTAGAGTTAGAGATCGGGCTAGTGTTAGGGTTAGAGTTAAGGCTAGTATTAGGGTTAAACCTAGGGTTAGGGCTCGGATTAGGGGTAGAATTTGTGTTAGGGTTAGGGCTATGGATGGGAAAATGACTAATGTATGAACTAGGGTTTTGATTAAGGCTATTTTTAAGATTAGGTTAAGTCTCGATGTAGTGTTATTAATGTTATTAATGTAAGGGTGATTTTTAGACATAGGATTAGTGTTATGGTCAGTGTCAGAGTCAGGGTTAGTTTTAGACTTAGTTTTAGGGCTATTTGTAGGGTTAGCATTTGATTTAGGTTAAGGGTTAGGATTAGGCCTATGGCTTGGTTTTGGTTTATGGCTAGTGCTATGGATAGGGCCAGTTTTACGATTAGCATTATGGATATGGTTAGTGTTAGGCTTTGTTTTAGGCTTATTGTTAAAATTAAAATTTAGAGTTACGTTTAGATTCAGATTTAGGCTTAGATCTAGGGTTAGGAATAAGGCTAAGTGTAGAACTAGGACTATGGCTAGGGCAAGAGTTAGAGTTAGTCTTTTGGCTAGGTTTAGGGTTAGGATAGGATTAAATAAAGGCTAGGATTAACATTAGTCTTTGGGTTAGGCCTAGGTTTAGGGCAAGGGTTAGAGTTAGGTTCTGTGTTAGGGTTAGGACTAGGTTTAGGGCAATGGTTAATGTAAGAACTAGGGTTACCATTAGGGTTAGTTTTAGTGTTAGGATATGTGTTAGATTTGGTGTTAGGGTTAGGTTTAAGTTTAGGGTGATATGTTTAGCTAGGTTTTATATTAGGATAGGAGTCAGGGTCAGGTGGAGTGTTAGGGTTAGTGTTAGGACTCGAATTAGGGCTAGGTTACTTTTAGGGTTCAGTTTAAGGTGAGGGTGGTGTTTAGAGCTAGGGTGAGGGTTAGGATATGAGTCAAGGTCAGGGTTGGTGTTAAGGTTAGGGTTAGGACTCGAATTAGGTGTAGGGTTAGGTCTAGTTGTAGTGTTAGGGTTTGGTTTAAGTTATGGTTTAGGGTTAAGGCTAAAACTTGGTTTTGTTTTAGTCCTAGGGTTAGATTAGGGCTAGTGTTAGTGTTAGGCTTAGGCTTAGTGACTGGGTTAGGGTTAAATTTGGATATAGAGTTAGATCTAAAGCTAGGGACAGAACTAAGGATAGGGCAGGTGTTATGGCTATGTTTAGGCTTATGGTAAAGGATAGGGTTAAAACTAGGGATAGGGCTAGGGTGAGAGTTTGTCTTAGGTCTAAGGTTAGGGTTAGGGTTAGAGATAGGGCTCAATTAGGGCTAGGATTAGGGCTAGATTTAGTGTTTAGTTTAAGCCTAGGGTTAGGGTTAGGGTTAGGGTTTAGAGTTTAGGTTTAGAATTAGGCCAAATTTGCGGTAAGGGATGGCTTTTTAGCTATGTTTAGAGGTAGGGTGAAGAGTATAATTAGGATTAGGATTATGATTATTGTTAGCATTATGATAAACGCTAGGTTTATGGCTAGGATGAGGGATAGGGTACTTTTTTAGGGTTAGGGCTACAATTAGTGCTAGGGCTAATTTCAGGTCCAGAATTATGTTTAAAGATAGTTTTAGGGTTAGGATTATGGGTACGGCTATTTGAAGGGTTATGTTTAGGGTTAGTGTCAGGTTTAGAGCTAGGGGTATTATTAGGGTCAAGTTCTCAGTTAGGGTTTGGGATAGGTTAAGGTTTAAATTTAGGGCTCGAATTAGCATTAGGGTTTTGGTTATGGTTATGGTTATGGTAATGGATACAGTTAGAGATCAGTTCAGGGCTAGGGTCATGGTTATGATTATGGCTAGGTTTGGGGTAAGTTAGTGCTAGGGTTAGGGTTATGGCTAATGTAAGTATTAGAGTCATGATTATGGCTAATTTTAGTGTTTTAGGGCTAGGTTTAGTGTTAAGTTTATGGTTAGGATTAGGGTGATGTTTAGACCACGGGTTAGTGTTATAGTCAGAGTAAGGGTCAGGGTTACCTAAAGGGTTTGGCTTAAAACTCGAATTAAGGAAGGGGGTTAGGGCTAGGTGTAGGGTTAGGGTTTGGACTAGGTTAAGGGTTAGGGTTAGAACTTTGGCTCAGTTTAGTTTTAGGGCTAGGGTTAGGGTTAGGGCCAATTTTAGGATTAGTATTAGGGTTAGGGCTAGTCTTAGAATTAGGCTTAGGCTTTGGTTTAGGGTTAAATTAAGAGTTAGGTTTTTATCTAAGTTTAGTGCTAGGGCTAAGGATAGGGCAAGGGTTAGGACTAGGATTTGGCATAGGGTTAGTTTTATGGGAAGGGAGAGGATTAGAATGAGTGATAGGGCCATTGTGAGAGTTAGAGTTATTCTTAGGGCTAGGATAAAGGTTAGGGTTAGGGATAGGGTTAAATTATGGCTAAGGTTATAGTTACGGCTAGGGTTAGAGCTAGTTTTAGAATTAGTATCAGTGTTTGGGTTAGTTTTAGGCATAGGCATCGAGTTAGGGTTAGATTTAAAATTAGTTTGCAATCTAGTGTTAACGCTAAAGGTAAGTATAGGGCAATTGTGACAACAAGGGTTAAGGTTAGGATTAGGGTTATGTTTAGGGTAAGGGATGTGATTTTGGCTAGGCTTAGGGCTAGGGCAAGGGTTAGTATTATGGTTAGGGCAGAGTTAGGGTTATGATTAAGGCTAAGTTTATGGCTAGGATAAGGTTTAGGCTTTGTGTTATCATTAGGGATATTATTAGGGCTAGGGGTAATGTCAGTTCTAGGGTTATAGTTAGGGCTAGATTTAGTGTTAGGTTTATGGCTTGGTCCAGTATAAGGTTTAGGTTAAGGGTAAGATTCAGGTTTACATCAAGGGTTATATTTAGGGTCAGGGTCAGGTTTAGGGTTTGGGTTATGTTAGGGTTTCATTTTAAGGTAATGACAGGGTTAGTTTTAGGGTTTAGGTTTGGTTTAATGTAATGGATAGGGTTAAGATTAGGCCTAGGTTTCGCTTAAGATTAGGGTTACTGATAGGGTAATGGATAGATTTAGACCTAAGTTTAGAGCTAGGATTATGTATAGGATTAAGGCTAGTTTGGGGTTAGGCTTAGGTTTAAATTTAGGGTTAAAGCTATGTTTAGGAATTGTATTAAGGCTAGGTTTTGGGTTAGGTTAGGGCTAGTGTTAAGATTATGGCTAATCTATGAAGTAGGGTTATGATTAGCACTAGTTATATGGTTAGGGATAGGGCTAGGTGTAGTGTTATGTTGAAGTTTACAGTGATGATGATGTTTAGAGCCAGGGTTAGTGTTAGGGTCAGGGTTATTTTTCGTGTTAGGGTTAGGACTAGAATTAGAATATGGTTAGGGCTAGGTGTAGGGTTAGAGTTTGGTTTAAGTTAAGGGTTAGGGTTATGGCTATGACTCAGTTTGTTTTAGGGCTAGATCTAGGATTAGATCTAGTTTTAGGATTAGATTTAGCGTTAGTGCTAGTGTTAGGTTTAGGTTTAGGCATAGACTTCAGGTTAGATTTAGAGTTAGGTTTAAATCTAGGATTATGACCAGGGCTATGAATAGGGCTAGGGTTACACCAAGGATTAGGGCTAGGATTATGGTTCTAATAAGGGATAGATATAGATTTAGAACTAGGGTTAGGTTTAGGGTGAGAATTAGAGTTAGTCTTTGGGCTAGAGTTAGGGTTAGGATTAGAGATAGGGCTAAATAAGGGCTAAGATTAGGGCTAGAGTTAGTGTTAGGTTTAGGCCTAGGTATGGGTTAGGGATAAAATTAAGGCTATGTTCAGGGCTAGATAAGGGTTAGGGTTTGTGTTAGGGTTAGGGATTGGATTAAGGCTAGGCTTAATATCAGGTCTATGGTTAAGGTTAGGAATAGTATTAGAGTTAAGTTTATGGCTAGGTATAGTATAAGGTTTAGGTAGGGTAAGAGGGTTATAGCTAGGGGAATTATTAAGGTCACTCTCAGTTTTACGGTTTGGTTTAGGTTTGAGGTTAGGTTAGGTTAGGGCTCAAATTAGCATTAGGGTTATGATTACCATAATGATTGGGTTAGGTTTAGGGTTCAGAGTAGCTTTAGGGTAATTGCTAGTTTTGGGGAAAGCGATAGGTTTAGGGTTAAGCCTAGGGGTAGCATTATGGTAAGGGTTATTTTTATGGTAATGGATACAGTTAGAATTAAGGTTAGGGCTAGGGTTATGGTTAGGATTAGGTTTGTGTTAGGGCTCAGGTGACTGTCAGAACTAGGATTAGGTTTAGGATTATGTTTAGTGTAAGAGAGTTAAGTTCAGAGTTAGGTCTAGGGATAGGGGAGTATGGTAAGTTTTGGGTTAGGGTTGGTGTTAGGTTTAGACCTAGTTTTAGTGTTAGGGTCAGAATAAGTGTCAGGGTTAGGGTTAGTATTTGAGATAGTGTTAGAGCTAAAATGAAGGCTAGGGTTAGGACTATTAATAGGGTTAGGATTTTGGTTAGTCTGAGGACTAACCAAAATTACTCTTAGGTTTAGAATTTCACTTAGGTTACTGAGGTTTAGAATTTCACTGAGGTTTAGAATTTCACTGAGGTTACTCTTAGGTTTAGAATTTCACTTAGGGTAAGGGATTGATTTATTCTAGGATTAGAGCTAAGGTTAGGGTTAGAGTTAGAGTTAAAGCTAGGTTTAGGGCTAGGTTCAGGGCTAGATATGCATTAGGGTTAGGGCTAGGATTAGGGCAACGGCTAATGTAAGAACTAGAGTTTCCATTAGGGTTAGTTTTAGGGTTAGGGTTAGGTGTAGTTTGAGTGTTCGTGTTAGGTTTAAGGTTAAGGTGATATTTATAGCTACGGTTCTTGTTGGGATAGGAGTGAGGGTCAGGGTTAGTTTTAGGGTTAGCGTTAAGAGTCGAATTAGGGCTATTGTTAATGTCAGTGTTCAGTTTGAGTTTAGGGCAGTGTATATAACTAGGGTGAGTGGATCAAGATTATTTTTAAAGTGAGGCTTAATTCTCAAATTAGGGCTAGGTTTAGATCTAGGTGTAGTGTTAGTGTTTGGTTTAAGTTAAGGTTTAGGATAAGGTCTATTGCTCGGTTTTGGTTTACTGCTAGGATTAGGATTAGGGGTAGTTTTATGATTATCCTTATGGTTAGGGCTAGTGTTAGTGTTAGGCTTAGGCTTAGGTTTAATGTTAGATTTAGAGTTAGGGTTAGGCTGGGACTAACTTGAGGGCAAGTATTGGGGCTAGTGTTAGGTTTATGGTAGCAGATAGGGATAGAACAAGGGATAAGGCTAGGGCTACGGCAAGAGTTAGAGTTACTCTTAGGGCTAGCGATAGGATAGGGTTATAGGTAGAGCTAAATTAGGGCTAGGATTAGGGCTAGGTTCTGTGTTTAAGCCTAGGGTTAGGGTTAGGGTTAGGTTTAAATTTAGGGTAAGGCATGATGTTATCGGTAGATTTAGTGGTAGGGTGAGGCTTAGAATTAGGGTTAGGTGTAGGGCTAGATTTAGGGTTATGATTAAGGATAGTTTTAGGACTAGGATGAGGGCTAGGTGTGTTTTTAGAATTAGGGCTAGGATTAGGGCTAGGGATAATTTTAGTTCCGGAATTATGGTTAAAGATAGTTTTAGGATGAGGTTTATGGCTACATCTAGGCTAAGGGTTAGGTGTTGGGTTACAGTCAATTTTCGATCTAGGGGTATTATTAGGGTCAAGGTCGGGGTTAGGGTTTGGGATAGGTTAAGGTTTCAAGTTTGGGCTTGAATGAATTTTAGGATTAGGATTAGGGTAATGGTAGGGTTATATTTAGGATTCATGTTAGGTTAAGGTTAATGAAATTGTTAGAATTCGAAATAGGGTTAGGTTTATGCCTAGGGCTAGATTTATGGTTAGTATTTGATCTAGGGTTAGGCTTAGGGTTATGGTTAGGGCTAGGGTTATTGTTAGGGTTATCTTTAAGGTTAAAGCTAAGGTAGGGCTTGGATTAGGGCTAGGTTTGTGATAGGTTAGGGCAGTGGCTAATGTAAGAACTAGGGTAATGATTAAGACTAGTTTTATGGTGTAGTTTTAGGGTTATTTTTAGTGTTAAAGTTAAGTTTATAACTAGGGTTACTGTTAGTGTCACTGACAGTGCTTGGGTATGATAATGGTTATGGTTAAAGGCAGAATTAGGACCAGGGTTAGGTCTAGAGGTAGGGGTAGAGTTTTGTTTAAGTTAAGGGTCATTGTTAAGGCTAGGTCTATTTTGTCTTTAGGACTAAAGCTATAGTTATGTCTATATTTAGGAGTAGGTTTAGGTCTAGGGCTAGTGTTAGGGTTAGTTTAGATATAAGGTTACCAGTAGGGCTAGTGTTAGGTTTGGTTTAGGTTTAGGTTTAGATTTAGACCTAAGATTAGTGTTAGGGTCAGAACAATGGTCAGGGATAGGGTTAGGGTTTGGGATTTGGTTACATCTAGGATGAAGGCTAGGGTTAGGATTAGTTATAGATTTAGGCTTCGGTAAGGCTGTGGATTAGTGCTAAGATTACGGTGAGCATTAGGGTGAGGTTTGGCTTAGGGTAAGAAATAGAGTTAAAGCTAGGGTTAGGAGTAGAGTTTGGGTTAAAGCTTGTGTTAAGCCTTGGATTAGGGCTAGTTTTTTATTAGGGTTAGGGCTAGCGTTATGGTTACAGCTATTGCAAGAATTAGGGTTACTATTAGGGTTAGTTTTAGGGTTAGGTTTAGGGCTAGGTCTAGTGTTAAGTTTAGGTTTAAGTTTAGGGTGATGTTTAGAGCTAGTTTTCATGTTTGGATATGAGTCAGGGTCATGGTTATATATAGGGTTAGAATTAGGTGTCAAATTAGGGCTAGGGTTAGTGCTGGTGTAGTGTTAGGGTTTGTTCTAGGGTAAGGGTTAGTGTTAGGGGTATGGCTCCGTTTTGTTTTAGGGCTTGGGCTAGGGTTACGGCTATTTTAGAATTAGCATTAGGGTTAGAACTAGTTTCAGGGTTAGGCTGAGGCATCAGTTTAGTGTTGGTTTTAGACATAGGTTTCGATCTAGCGTTAGTCCTAGGGCTAAGAATAGTGCAAGGGTTACGACTAGGATTAGAGCTTGGGTTAGAGTTACAGTAAGTATAGGGTTAGAAGTAGGGATAGGTATTGTCTGAGAATTATAGTTAGACTTAATTCTAGGGTTTGGGTTAGCGTTAGGAATAGGGCTAAATTAGGACTAGGATAAGGGCTAGGTTTAGTGTTAGGGCTAGGGCTAGAGTTAGCATTATGGTTACGGATTGGGCTAGTGTTAGGGTTAGGGTAAGGTTTAGGTATTAAACTATGGATAGGGCTAGTGGAAGTGTTAGGTTTAGTGTTAGGTCTGGGTTAGGGTTATGATTATGGTTATGGTTAGGGTTGGGTTTAGGGCTAGGGTCTTCATTAAGGTTAGGGTTAGTTTTAGAGTAATGTATTGTATTAGATGTTAGATTAGGTTTAGGGTTAAGTTTAGGTTATGGTTAAATGTAGGTTTAGGGATAGGTTTAGTTTTGAATTATGGTAAGGTTTAGGGTTAAGTTTATGGCAAGGTTTAGGTTTAGGGTTAGGTTGAGGGTTAGGTTTATGATTAGGGTTAGGGATAGGGTTAGGTTTAGGGCTAGGGTTATCATTAGGGTTAGGGTTAGGGTAATGTTAGTGTTAGAACTAGTGTTAGTATTAGGTTTAAGGTTAGGATTAGGGCTAAGATTAGGTTTTAGTTTAGGAATAGGGCTTGGGTTATGTTTAGGATAAGGGTTAGGCTCTGAGCTAGAGTTATGTGTAAGGCGAGGGTTAGGGTTAGGGCTACATTTAGGATCATGGTTATGCTTAGGGTAGGTTAGGCCTCAGATTAGGGCTAGGTTTTGTGTTAGGTTTAGGCCCAGGGTTAAGGCTATTTGTAATGACAGATCTAGGGTTCTGATTAGAGCTAGTTTTAGGGTTAGAGTTATGGCTATGTCTAGTGTTATGTTAAGGTTTTCAGTTAGATTCAGGTTTAGAGCTAGGTTTAGTGTTAGTGTTAGGGTCAGTGTTCAGGCTCAAGTTAGTTTTAAGGTGAAAGCCAGAATTAGGACTAGATTTAGGTCTAGGGATAAGGTTAGTGTTTGCTTTAGGTTAAGGATTATGTTAGGGCTAGGGCTCAGGTTTTTTTTTTTTTTTTCTTTTTCTTTCTTTTTTTTTTTTTTTTAGTTCTAGGTCTAGATTTATGGCTATATTAAGGATTAGGCTTAGGTCTAGGGCTAGAGTTAGGGTTAGTTTACTGGTAGGGCTAGTTTTAGAGTTTGGTTTAGGGTGAGGAAGATTTAGACCAAGGGTTTGTGTTAGGGTAAGGATTTGAGTTAGGGTTAGAGCTAGAATGAGGGGTAGATTTAGGACTAGTAATAGGATTAGGGTTTGGATTAGGCTATGGATTAGGATTAGGACTAAGGTTAGCATTATGGATAGGGGTTGGCTTAGGGTAAGTGATAGTGTTAGATCTAGGGATAGGGATAGGTTTAGGGTTAGGGTTAGGGCTAAGGCTAGGTTTAGGTTTAGGTTTACTTCTCTTGTTAGGGCTCAGATTAGGGCTAGTTTTTCTGTTAGCTTTAGGGCTAGGGTTAGGGCTATGGCTAATATAAGAACTAAGGTTATGATTAGAGTTAGTATTTGGTCTAGATCTAGTGTTAGCGCTATCTTTAGGATTAGTGTCATATTTAGAACTAACATTAGTGTTAGAATATAAGTCAGGGTCAGGGTTAATTTTAGGACAAGGACCTCAATTAGAGCTTGAATGTTATTACTGGGTTTAGGGTTAGGGTTTGGTTTAGGTTAACATTTAGGGTTAGGGCAGTGTCTCAGTTTTATTTAAGGGATAAGGCTAAGTTTATGCCTGGTTTTAGGATTAGCAATCATGTTAGGTCTAGTTGTAGGTTTAGGATTATGCTTAGGGTTAGTGTCAAATGTAGAGTTATGGTTAGATCTAGAGTAGGGTCTAGGGCTAGGGTTAGGACTAAGGTTAGCGCTTGCATTATGTTTATTGTAATGGATAGGGTTAGAACTAGAAATAGTGCTGGGGGAGAGTTAGAGTTAGTCTTAGGCCAAGGTTAGGGGTGGAGGTATGGTTAGGGCTAAATTAGGGATAGGATTAGGGCTAGGGTTGGTGTTAGGGTTATGCCTATGGTTAGGGCTAGAGATATGGATAGTGTTGGGGTTAGGTTTAGTGATAGGGTTAGGGGCAATGATTGGGTTATACCTAAGTTCATGTCTAGGGTGAGGGTTAAAATTAGAAATAGGAAAAGAGTTAGGGTTTGGGTAAGGATTAAGGCTAGGTATCTGCCTAAGATGAGGACTAGTGTTTGTGTTAGTGTTAGGGCTAGGATTAGGACTGGTGCTAATGTCAAGTCTGAGTTTATGGTTATGGTTAACTTTAGGGTTAGCTTATAGCTAGGTCTAGTGTAAGGGTTAAGTTTAGGTTAAGGGTCAGTTTTAAAGCTAGGTGTAATATTAAGGTCAGGGTTTGAGTAGGGTTTAGTTTAGGTTAAGATTTAGGGTTAAGGCTTGAATTAGCTTTAGGGATAGGGTTAGGGTGTGGGTTAGGGTAATTGATAGGGTTAGGTTAAGGGTTCTGGTTAGGTTTAGAGTAAGGAATAGGGTTAGTGTTAGCAATAGTGTTAGTGTTAGACCTAGGACTAGCATTTGGGTTAGGCTTATCTTTAGGGTAATGGATAGGGTTAGAAGTAAGGTTACGGCTAGGGTTAAGGTTAGAATTAGTGATAGGGTTAGGTTTAGGCCTAGGGTTAGAGTCAGGGTTAGTTTTGGGGTAAGTGTTAGCATTTGAGCTAGGATCAGGGCTAGTGTGAGGCTTAGGTTTAGAGTGAGGTCTAATGTTAGGTTTAGTGTTAGGGTAATGTTTAGATTATAGTTAGAGTTTGGTTAGAATTAGGGTTAGGGCGAGGGTTATGTTTAGGGTTAGGTCTAGGCTCATGG